>NW_026708895.1:15000-315000 GCF_902713425.1 Acipenser ruthenus
AGGAGCTGTCAGGAACTGGGGTAGAAGGTGAGGGACTCGCAGGACAGGGTGAATCAGCAGGAGGCAAGAGGGGACTGTCAGGGGTCACTGTGTCAGTCTGTCCTGGGTTCCGTCCCAGGTAGGGGGCCAGCCGGTCCCGGTGCAGGACCACTTTGCGCCCTCTAGGTGGAAGCTGCACCCGGTACACTACCTCCCCGATCCGCTCCAGGACCTGGCAGGGCCCGAGCCAGTGGCTGTCCAGCTTGGGGCAACGGCCTCGCTTTCTCTTGGGGCTGAAGATCCAAACAAGCTCCCCGGCGATGAAGTGGCGGCCCCGAGCCCTGAGGTCGTAGTTCCGCTTCTGCCTGACACCAGCAGCTTGCATTTGGTCCCGGGCAAAGTGGTGGGCTACCTCCAGCCGGTCCTGCAGCCTCCGGGCGTACTCTGGACCTGGGGGCACACTGGGGGTGTCTGAGGGGCGACCGAAGATCATCTCCGCTGGCGTGCGGAGCTCACGACCCAGCATGAGCAGAGCTGGAGTGCAGGCAGTGGAGTCCTGCACAGCTGAACGACAGGCCATCAACACAAGAGGCAGGTGGGTGTCCCAGTCTTTTTGGTGGCTTGCGGTGGTCACAGCCAGCTGTACGGCCAGCGTGCGGTTGAAACGCTCAACCAATCCATCACTCTGCGGGTGGAGGGGGGTGGTCCGGGTCTTCCGGATCCCCAGGCGCCGACACATCTCCGCAAAGACCCGGGACTCGAAGTTGCGCCCCTGGTCTGAATGGAGCTCCTGGGGGATCCCGAACCGGCTGAAGAACCCCCCCAGCAGTGCTTCAGCGACCGTCTCTGCCTCCTGGTCTGGCAGAGCGTACGCCTCCGGCCACTTCGTGAAATAGTCAAGGGCCACCAGGACGAACCGGTTTCCCTTCTCTGAGCGCGGAAAGGGGCCTAAGACATCCACAGCGACCCTCTCCATGGGTACACCGACCTGGTACTGCTGGAGGGGGGCGTGCGACCGGCCCGGGGGTCCTTTTCGAGCAGTGCAGGTGTCACAGCGCCGGCAGTGGTCCTCAACATCCCGTCTGCACTGCCCCCAGTAGAAGGACTGTCGGAGCCGCCGGAGCGTCTTCGTGACCCCGAAGTGGCCGGTGCCTGGGGTCCCATGGTGGGCCTTGAGCACCTCCAGGCGCAACGCTTGGGGGACGACCACCTGCCATCTCACCTCCCCTGTTGCTGGCTCCTTCCACTGCCGTTGGAGGACGCCATCCTTCAAACCCAGCCCTGTCCACTGCGACCAGAGGCCCCGGGTGGCAGTAGAGTATCTTGCTACCTCTTCCCAGGGTGGTCTCCACTGGTCCTTCAGCCACTGCAGCACAGGACAGAGGTCTGGGTCAGCCTCCTGGTGCCTCCTCCACTCCGTCCTCTCCACTGGCACTAGCGTACAGCACTGCTCCGTACTTCCTGAGGACAGCTCGGCCTCCTTCTGTTCCCTCCGGTCGCAGTGTGCACAGCCCTCCTGGGCACAGGGTCGGCGGGACAGGGCGTCCGCATTAGCGTGCTTCTCCCCTGCCCGATGCTGGATGGAATAGTTAAACGCTTGTAGCTGTTCTATCCAGCGGGCAACCTGTCCCTCCGGCTCCCTGAAGGTCAGGAGCCACTGCAGGGCTGCGTGGTCCGTCCTCACTGTGAAGGGGAGCCCACAGAGGTAGTGACGGAAGTGGCGGACCGACTCGACCACTGCCAGCAGCTCCCGTCGCGTCACACAGTACCGGCGCTCGGTCTTGCTGAGCGACCGGCTGTAGTATGCAACTACCTGCTCACCGTCTGCCCCCGGCTGCGACAGGACAGCTCCGATTCCCTTGTCGCTCGCGTCAGTGTCCAGCAAGAAGGTGGAGTGGGGGTCTGGGGGTGCCAACACAGGGGACTGACACAGGGCCATTTTCAGGCTGTCGAATGCCTCCCGACGTTCCGGGGTCCACTCAAAGGGCTCACCCTTACGCAGGAGGCAGTGTAAGGGGGCAGCGATGGTGGCGAAGCCCTGTACAAACCTCCTATAGTAGGACGCTAGTCCAAGGAAGCCTCTCAGCTGGCGGAGGTTGATGGGGGTAGGCCAGTCTCTGACTGCTGCGACCTTGCAGGGCTCCGTACTGATACCGTCCTCTCCAACTCGATGACCCAAGAAGGTAACCTCCTTGCGCAAGAACTGGCACTTTTCAGGGTGTAGCTTCAGTCCTGCCTCAGTGACTCGTCGGAGCACTTCTCGCAGGGAGGCCAGGGCCGCCTGGAAGGTCTTACCATGGACCAGCAGGTCGTCCAAGTACACCAGGCACTCTGTAGGGGGCATGCCGACCAGCACTTTTTCCATGAGTCGCTCGAATGTTGCGGGGGCGTTGCAAAGTCCGAACGGCATCACGGTGAACTGCCAGAGCCCTCGGCCAGTGGAGAAGGCAGTCTTGGGTCGGGCAGCCGGGGACAGGGCCACCTGCCAGTAGCCACTCCTTAGGTCAAGGGAGGAGAACCACTTCGACCCGGCCACCAGGTCCAGGGACTCGTCGATGCGGGGGAGGGGGTAGGAGTCCTTCTCCGTGACATCATTCAGGCGTCTGTAGTCGACACAGAAGCGCCACTTGCCATCTTTCTTCGGAACCATGACCACCGGGGATGTCCAGGGACTGTCGGAGGGCTCAATGATTCCAGCCTCCCGCATCTCCTTCAGTGCCTCCTCTGTAGCCTCCTGGCGGGCCAGTGGTTGGCGGCGGGGCCGCAGCTTGATGGGCCGGGCCTCCCCTGTGTCGATGGAATGTTGGACCATGTGTGTCCGGCCGACGTCTTCAGGGTTGGTAGCGAAGCTATGGCGGTAGGTCAATAACAGCTCCCATAGCTGGGCCTGTTGCTCCGGGTGAAGCCCCTCACAATTCTGGCTCCAGACTGTGGTCACTGTGGCAACAGTGGGGTCCTCCATAGTACCTGGGGGGGGAGCAGACAAACTTGGGGCTGACGCGGTCGTCTTTGCTACTGATGGGGGCTTGGAAAAGGAGGGTCTCCGTCCCTGGCCGCTGGGGGCCCAGGGAAGGGCTGAGGTCCCCTGGGCTGGCATGGAGGGCTGTGGGAGTGGAAGTCCTCTCCGACGCTGGGCCCGTCGGAATGCTGCGTTGCCCCTGGGGGCAGGGGTCGGCGAGGGGGTCAGTACGCGCTGGCGTGGTGGGGTCCGGGAGAGGGCTGAGGTCCCCCGACCCAACGTGGAGTGGCGTGGGCCATGGCGGTGTAACAGTGGGTATGGCTGGCTCATTAGCTCCCCTCTCTTAGCAGTCTGGCCCTGACGAGCAAAGGGGTCCCGGTCACGGCCCAGCTGCCCCGGCGGGAAGGCTCGCCCCTCCGGATAGGCCAAGGCCAGGGCCGGGCCCCCTTGTAAGTGCAATGTCCCGGTTCGGAGGTCCAGTTGCCCGCCTGTGTAGCGCAGGAAGTCCAGACCCAGTATGCAGGGATCCTGGACAGCTGCTACCCAGACAGGGTGATGTACTGTCCGCCCAGCCACTTCTATGGCCAGGTTGCCCCTCCCTTTCATAGGCGTCAGCTCCCCAGTGACTGTGCGGAGTTGAACAGTTGTGGGTTCCAGCCGGACCCCCTCTGGGAGCACATCGGGACGGACCAGGGTCACCGTGGAGCCGGTGTCCACCAGGGCGGTACAGGGGACCCCCTCAATCTGGACAGGAACATGACAAAAGTCCCCTGCGGTGGTTCTCCCGACTACCACAGCTGGTCTGTGTGGATTGCTGTCAGTGGCTTCAGGAGAGTGGGGGGGCACCCTCTCCCCGCTTGGTGGTCGGGCCCCAGCTGTGTGTGGCGCAGGTGGACGGTGGTAAGTATGGGAGACAGGATGGGGGGCCCACGTTGTCCCACTTACGCGGGCCCCTTGGTGTTTTCCGACGGTGAGCGGTTGGGTGGGGCTGCAGCGGAGGGGCATCGCCGCTGTAGGTGCCCAGGTTTGCCACAGTTCCAGCACAGGCGCGTGTGGGGGGCCTGTGTGGATACGGTTCGGATCAGGGCGGCCAGGTCAGAGATCCAGGGAGGAGCAGCGTGGCTGTCTGCAGTCTCCTCCTCTTCTGCTTGGGCTTGACGTGCAGTGGGCCTGGGGCGGTCGGTCCATTCTCTCCCCTCTCGCTGGTTTCCCCCAGGGGCCCAGTCACGCTCACCCTCCTCGAGCACAGCCTCGACACGTTCTGCGTGGGCCAAGGCGAGCTCTAAGGAGGTTGGGGCAGCGAGCCGGACCTGCTGGCGCAGGGCATTAGGGGTCAGGCCACGGACAAAGGCCTCCATGGCTAAGTCCCCTTGCGTTGCTGGCGGGTAGTCGGGGTACCCCCGCCGGGCCAAGTACAGGACATCTGCTGCAAGCACACCCAACTTCTCTCCGGGGCCTCTGATCCGTGTGGCCAGGCGTTGGCGCAGGCCGACAGCATGCTCTACTCTCCCAAAGCGGCGGTCCAGGGCCATGGCGATAACATCATAGCTGTCCCGCTCGTCTGGGCCCAGGTCTAGCAGCACCTGCAGTGCTTTCCCGTCCAGGGCTGCCGCTAGCTGGCCAGCTTTCTCTGTCGGGCTCCAGGCATTGTTGAGCGCAGCCATCTTGAATTTGGCCTGGTATGCCTCCCATGGCGATGTCCCGTCATAGCGGCCTGCTTTTACCGTACTTCGGCCAGTCCCCTGCATCCTGTCACTCACACTTGCTCTACTTCCACTTCCGTGGTCGGCACGGGGCCCATCTCGGGGCCTAGCTACCTGGATCCCCACAAAACAGTCACTTAATTGTGCCAACACACTTTCGTAGCTGTCACCATGAGCTACATCAATAAACCGGAGGTATGGTAAGGCATCACCGGTCAGGCTGGTGATAATGCCTACAGTTTTTTCCTTATCAGTCCATCCTTCTAATTTCGCCATTAATTCAAACTGTATTAAGAACAATCGCCAGTCGGCCTTACCATCATAAGTGGGTTTGCTGATGCAGGCCCCTTTGTTTTGATCCAGCAGCTCTGATGTTGCGCCTGCGCACGGTGATGACGTCACTTCTTCCTGGACAATTTTTTTTACATGGACGCTCAAGGCCCTGTGCTCTGCCCCACTTCCGCCCCACTGTGACGTTGCCTCCTGTTTGACGCGTCGTGATGCTTCAGCCGCAGCTCCGTCTTCGCTATCGACGCTGATGACACACTGATCTCCTGCGCTTGTGGCAGATCTCCCGATCACAGCCTCCGCCATCTTGGCCCTTCGTTCTGTTTCGCCCTGCAGGCTCCCGCCTTGTATTCGTTCCCCGCTGTTCCTGGTCCTACTGGCGCTTGTCTTTTGCACCCCTCTGACACTCAGCTCTGCTACAAGGTCCTCCAGCCTGCAACGTAGCTCGTCTCCTCCCAGTGGCGGTGAAACTGCCATCTCCGCCGGTTCCTGCTTCATTTTCCGAGGCAAGTGCGCCATAATCCCGCTTCTGTACACCAATGTAGCGTTTTCGTCAGGTTTATGAAGCAGGACTCACGGAGACAGTGTGGAACTCTCGGTCTCGAATTTTTATTTTAATAAACAGAGAATTCCTGTCAGGGGCCGGAATTCACGCCACTAAAACAACAAACCCTTCTTTTTCCTCTATTGCTATCTCTCTCTCTAGTCGCTGTCACTCTCTCTCACTCCCCGTCTCTCTCCCCTCTGTCACTCATCCACCACCTTATATAACCTCCCCTCATCTCCCGCCACTGTCCGGCTCAACCAATCGACCCATGGTCTGCAGTCCCCCTTTTCCCGCTGCCAACTAATGGCGTGACCCGTTCCCCTTACAATACACACAACATAAAAGACAGACAAGACAAACGGGACAGACAACAAGTCCTGCAACAATACAATTGTCCGGGTCGTTACAATATAATTGTTATTTTTTTTTCTTTTTTTTTTTTTGTGGGGATGTTAGGAGTTAGGATGGTATTTACTCGCGCATAGTTTTGTATGTTATTTCCGAATTTCTCCTTTAACATGTCTGAAGGGGACACTGTATTACTTAAAACGTGAATTAACGTATTAAAACGTGTTAACTGTGAGCAGTTACCTTGGGATTACACACCAGGTTCAGACGCATTGATTGGACTAATGTATCCGCAGGCGACCAAAGACTGACCGTTTCAACGGTGTCAGTGGTGCTCAACAGAAAATAATGCATACAGAAAAATATTGTATACTGGCCATGGGCTTTGGTTTTGCCCAGCGCCGTAACTAAGCATTTAGCTACCGGGGCATGCAAATATATATATATATATATATATATATATATATATATATATATATATATATATATATATATATATATATAAATTGCATGGATCTCCGGAATGAAGCAACCGGAGGTGGATGGAAAGACTCAATATTGCAGCTACAGCATACAAACATTCTAAAAGTTATAAACAAATTAGGTGTATTTTTTCTTCCAATACCTCTCAGTTAATTATTATTATTTGTTTTGTTAATTCAATACAATCTAGGTAGCTATATATATCATTGTTATTTTTTTTTCTTTTTTTTTTTTTTTTTGGATGTTAGGAGTTAAGATGGTATTTACTCGCGCATAGTTTTGTATGTTATTTCCGAATTTCTCCTTTAACATGTCTGAAGGGGACACTGTATTACTTAAAACGTGAATTAACGTATTAAAACGTGTTAACTGTGAGCAGTTACCTTGGGATTACACACCAGGTTCAGGCGCATTGATTGGACTAATGTATCTGCAGGCGACCTAAGACTCGCCGTTTCAACGGTGTCAGTAGTGCTCAATAGAAAATAATGCAATCAGAAAAATATTGTATACTGGCCATGGGCTTTGGTTTTGCCCACCGCCGTAACTAAGCATTTAGCTACCGGGGCATGCAAATATATATATTTGTGGCACACTCTACAACCCGGTTTCTCAGAGACGTCGGATTCAGCGGCGAAGAGTTGCGTCGCACAGTGAAGAACTTATCTGAAGCAGCAGAGAGGAGCAGCAACTGGCTGTGGTTGAGACGGAAAGATTCTGGCTGGGGATCCCAAGCACAATAGAAAGAAAGAAATGCTGATGTACAGGTAAGTAAGCTGGGCTGAGTTGAGTGGGGGACGGAGGGGGGTCATGCTGGGACGCCAGAATCACCGTCGAGCCCTCTTGAAGTGTCGTGGGCTAGTCGGCGAAACACTGAGGATGGAAGGTGCCCACTTGAAAACCCCAGAGATGTACCCTACTTAGCTCAATCCAGACGGTTGTCATGCTGATGCGCTGGGGAGGCCGCACTTTGGTTGATCCCCGGAGCCAGCATCGCAGCCGTCGTGTGTGCTGATGCGCCAGGGAGGGAAAATAAGATGATCCCTGGAGCCAGCATTACACTTCAGCCATTAACACCAGACAGAAGGAAACGTAAATGGATGGAGACACATATGGATCACATTAGTTTACTGTAAAGCTACGTCTTAGTTGGGTCTTATCTTGGCGAGAGCCGAGTTCAAATCAGCATGAAGTTTTAACATCTACTCTTGTGTAATGGAAATCATATATATATATATATATATATATATATATATATATATATATATATATATATATATATATATATAAATTGCATGGACCTCCGGAATGAAGCAACCGGAGGTGGATGGAAAGACTCAATATTGCAGCTACCGGGGCATGCAAGTCTCCATATCGTAGATACCGGGGCATGCAATTATATATATATATATATATATATATATATATATATATATATATGATGGAGAGACATATTCCCATTCCCTTAATAGTTAGGATGGTATTTACTCGCGCATACACTCTAAATCTGGGGTTGATACTGTGGAGGAAGCTTTTAGGGTGCTTCGAAGAACCTTTTTACTAGGGTTCCATGAGGAACCTTACAAATAAGGATCTTTTAAGAACCTCAAGGTTCTACTTGGAACCTTTTATGTTTATTTACAAACTTACATGCATAATATTATATATATATATATATATATATATATATATATATATATATATATATATATATATATATATATATAATATGCGTGTCTGCATAATTTGTCTGGTTAAATAACATGCTAGGAATTACTGGTTTGCAATATCAATAAAAACAAAGAAATACTTTTTATAGAAACCCTTTATTACGGGTAGAGCAATAAAATAAATAAATACAGTATAGGAGTTATACTTTTAATTATAACACATAAATGCATACAAATAAAACAGTCTGTATATGTTTCATTACCCTTAGAATAACAAATACACAAATAAGTGAAAGGCTGACAACATTTCTTGACAGGTAGATATATAAATATATTAATTATAACTAATCATAATATATTATCCATAATGTAATTAATTTAATTACAAACAAAACAAGCAAAAACCTAACTTTAGTCACAAGTATTTTATAAAACAAGTATTATAAAAAATATTAACACATTTATTTATTTTTATTTATTTATTTATTGCATTTATATAGCGCTTTTTATACAAAAGTATCGCAAAGCACTGTATAGTACATAGCAGGAAAAAAATCACAATCCGTTTGTATAGCAGGTCACACATATAACTGCTACACTCAGCCCATTTAAATACAGATTTAAACAGTATACACAATACAAAAGCACCAATTTTAAAGTTACATTAAAACCCACTAAGATAAGCGAGCCATTTTATAAAAGTGTGTTTTTAGTCTTGACTTGAAAACTGTAATGGACCCAGATTTCCTGATAAACGAAGGCTGAGCATTCCAGAAAAAAGCCCTGCCTCCCGTGTTGTTTTGTTGACCCTAGGAATAACCAGCAGCCCCACATCCTGTGATTTCAGAGTGTGGTTTGGAAGATACGGTGTCAGTAACTCCTGTAAATAATGAGGCGCTAATCCATTCAGGGCCTTATAAGTTAACAGCAAAATCACCATTTAAAAAAGTACATTACAATAATCAATTCTAGATGAAACAAAGACATGTATTATTCTCTCGGCATCAGATACAGAAATAATTAGAACATAAGAAGGTTGTTTCTTTTATTATTTATTTCTTATTTTTGTTTGTTGTTAGTAGCTTATTGATCCCAGAATCTCATCAAGCAGCTTCTTGAAGAATCCCAGGATGTCAGCTTCAACAACATTATTGGGGAGTTGGTCTAAGTTTGGCTATATTTCTCAAATGGTAAAAATATACTTTAGTAACTTCCCTAGTATGAGTCTAAAATGATAGATCAGACTCAAAGATTACCCTCAAACTCTTAATTTCGACTTTACATTTTGATGAGAGACTGCAAGGGTCGTGCTCATGTAATCCTACATTTCCTTTTAGTTGGTTCTGTGAGCCCACTAGCATAACCTCTGTTTTATCTCAATTCAACATTAGGAGATTCTGTGACATCCAATGCTTGATGTCTGTAAGGCAAGTAGCTAATAACACCCAGGCAGAAGAATGTCCTTGCTTTAGGGACAGATAACAGGTGGTTATCATCAGCATAGCTGTATACAACTGTAAGTTGCCCTGGGTAAGGGTGTCTGCTCAAAAGAAAAGAAAAAAAAATAGTAATCCCTGAGCCTGTGGTTATTATAGCAGAACCAACACCCTTATTGCTTTCCCGACCTGGCGCCTGACAAAAGAAAGTTTACTATTCCCACTATACTAGGTGGAGTTTTCTGATCTTTTTGGAGTACCCAAAATACATTTCTCAATATAATATTAGGCTGTTTTTTCTCTGTGGGTATTTGATATTGTACACAAAATACAAGGAAAAAAGAAGCCCAAATCTCTGGGTGAGGGCCTCAGGTTATTATTATTTGTTTATTTAGCAGACACCTTTATCCAAGGCTTACAGAGACTAGGGAGTGTGAACTATGCATCAGCTGCAGAGTCACTTACAATTATGTCTCACCCGAAAGACGGAGCACAAGGAGGTTAAGTGGCTTGCTCAAGGTCACACAATGAGTCAGTTTGCCGAGGTGGGATTTGAACCGTGGACTTCCTGGTTACGAACCCTTTTCTTTAACCACTGGACCACACAGCCTCCTCAGCAAGTAAATGTTGTCCATTCATTCTCAGACCAATTTTTGTATCAAGATGGAAGGGGTTTCCCCAGATAATGACAGGTGTGGGAGTTGTAGGGTCCTTAAAAAATAAAAAATAAAAAAATAAAAAACAGAAAAATAAATCACTTACACTGTATTTTAAAAATAAAATGCTGATGCAGCATCTTACGTTATATTGTGATCATCTTTATTTGCATATTCCCATTCCCTTAATTCTTCAATTTCAACACCATCCCTCTCCCCTGATGTAATAATTTATAGCTGTTAGTTTTTAATACTTTTCATGTATTGTATTTGATGCCATGGGCTAGAAGAATTGGAGGTAATTCTATTTATAAATTCACTGTTTGGCAACAGCAGTTCAAAAAATATATATATATATATATATTCCGAATGTTTTCGTTAGAGACAAAAATCCAAAGTTTTTAATACAGGTGATTTATTTATTTACTTATTTATTTATTTATTAATCATTTTCAGCATCTTTAAACAGCTTGTTCAGTGGTAACCACGCACTGGATACTGAAGTAAACTGCAGCTACGTTCCAGCATGAATGAGACACGGACAGTGCGCCACGTTCAACCTTGACCTCTGTACACCAGAAGCAGTTTAAAGTAGATTTATGTACATTTAAAGCAACATTGTCTTTGTTCATGATGATATATGATAAGTGTGTATTAGTTTGGTTCTCAAACAAACAAACAAAAAAATCCTTGCATGTTTTTTGCCCCGCCCCAAGTGTAAAAACAAATATTCTCTGACAGCATATAGACAGTACGTGTTTTCCGCAGCAAACAGATTCTTACGGTCTCTGTTCATGATGACAAAGAGTTTAACTGAGTGCATTGTTTCGATATGTTTGATTGGTCTCGCAGCAGTATGGGTAAAAATAGACTGAATGGCCTTGCCCTGCTAATATGTGCGGACATGTCCCAGGAGGAAGTGTTACAGCGTTTCGATAGATCAGGCCATAGGAGGATTAGCAAACCCTGATTTAAAGTAAAGTCTTCTAAATCAGTTTTTAATTGTGGCATCATACAGTCTCAGCAGTCCGATCAGTCTTAGCATTAGTATCAGCAATCTTACCAGTCCCAGCAGTGTCAGCACCGGTCTTACCAGTTTCAGCACCAGTCTTACCAGTCCCAGCAGTAGCAGCACCAGTCCCAGCAGTGGCAGCACCAGTCTTACCAGTCCCAGCAGTGGCAGCACCAGTCTTACCAGTTCCAGCAGTAGAAGCACCACTCTTACCAGTCCCAGCAGTAGCAGCACCAGTCTTACCAGTCCCAGCAGCACCAGTCTTACCAGTTTCAGCAGTAGCAGCACCAGTCTTACCAGTCCCAGCAGTAGCAGAACCACTTACCAGTCCCAGCAGCACCAGTCTTACCAGTTCCAGCAGTAGCAGCACCTGTCTTACCAGTTCCAGCAGTAGCAGCACCAGTCTTACCAGTTCCAGCAGTAGGAGCACCAGTCTTACCAGTTCCAGCAGTAGCAGCACCAGTCCTGCCAGTCCCAGCAGTGTCAGCATCAGTTCCAGAAGTAGCAGCACCAGTCTTACCAGCTCCAGTTGTAGCATCAGTGTCATCAGTGTCAGCATTAACTTCAATAGCAGTGAACCAAACGCATGTCTCTCAATGAAGGTATAAACCCATCTACGTGTTCATATCTATAACTTCTATTCTTCTTGTCCTTTTAATATCACATATTTCTAACAGTGTGAATAGGGTAATTTTAGGAATTTGTTGTATCGCTTTGCAGTTTGCATTAATAGTCTCCAGGCTTTAAAATATGATAAATTTCACCTTCGTAACATGAACAGGATATGCACAGGGTTTTGTTTTTTTTTTAGACAAAAATTTGATTTTTGCCTCAGTAAAAATCTATTCCTAGCTAAGCCCCTGGTAACATTAAACTGGTAAGATGGACCATGTCTAGGCAAAATGATCACATGCTTGACATGATTAAACAAGCCCCACCTTGCCCAGACTTAGAGCCAAAGGATTGTATGAACATGTGCCCATACTCACCTTGCCCAGTCAAGCAAAAGGATCAGCTGTTTAATATCATACAGCATAATGCATCTTGACCAAACAACATGGTCAATAAAGTCTGCTATGTGAGCCAATTAATATACATATCTTACCAGTACCAAATACCAATGCAAATACCCAATACCAATGCATCAAATTAACTTCATATGCAGAATTACATTGATTTTTTCTATCATGTAATTGAAAACCCCTGTTAGAAATAATATGTAGTGACTCTTTTTCTTATTAAATCTGTTTGTGTGTTTACGTCTTTGTCTACATGCCTGGAACGCTTACTCAACTGTTCAAGTGATGCGCACCATTTCAGACGCTGTCATATATTGACACCGTAAACTACAATACTTAATGCTTTGTCACACAATTACCAGGAATTATTATTCAGTACTGTATTTTAACGTTTTTTTTTTTTTTTACAGTAGTACTAAAATAAAATTGTTTTCAGTTTGCATGAGTGACAAATTATATTAAACACCATGGTTTTAAAAGAACGTCGTTAAAAAAAGTCTCATTTAGTCAAGAGAAAAAGATACAGTAATTTGTGTTTTATTATTTTCGTACCAGAACCGCCCGAGAAATCGTAGCAGAGAAGCAAATCATATATTTACCTCATACTTAATACTCATGTATCCTAGAAATCGTCATTAAACAATAGACTTAATGAAACATTTTACGTCAGAAAGTTCCCAGAAGTATCATAAGTATTACCTTTTTCCTCTCTCAGTTCAGGCCAATTGATTATCGTCATCAGGTTTAGTAAAAAAAAAAAAAAAAAAAAAAAAAAAAAAAATTACCTCAGAAATTCTATCATTGACCCGCATCATTAACAAAAGCAAAATAACCTTTTTATTTTAATCGTGGATGTTGTACAGCTGTCTGTACGTCTTTAGTTTATATTTTTTTCATTCATTCACACAAATAAAGATAATTAGCGTTATTAAAAGGTTTTACTCACCTCTCAGTGAAGAAAGCTCTACCGCCTGTGAAGAAACGTTGAACACCTGCCTCGCGCTGTGGGTTGCGATGGCAGCTGATTGGTTGAGAGGGCAACCGCTGTTGCTGGGGCATTTCTTCGTCGACCGCGCTTTTTCTACTTTTAGTAGTTAAAAATTTCAAACAGCCTTTTGCCAGCGATAGCATAATGTATTTATTTATTTATTTATTTATGTTGTATTGTGTTGTGCAGGGGAGTTTTCCCTTCTCGTCGGGTCAGGCAGCATCCTCTGGCTGCTGGGCGACGTAGAGAGGGAGACATGAGAAGAGCAAAGGATTAGATATAAACACTTTCCGCCGGGTCAGACAGCATCCTCCGACTGCTGGGTGACGTAAAAGTGAGAGAGAGAGCAAAGTTTAGACATATAACATACAACAAACTCGCTCCCGACGAGTCAGGCAGCATCCTCTGGCTGCTGGGCGTTTAGTGGAGCAAGAGACAGGAAGGGGACGAACAGGACAAAAGGACAGATCCTTCGCAACTCAGTGCAGCATCCTCAGGCAGCTAAGCTGGCAGCTGAGCGGCGTGTAGAGCTTAGGAAAAAGTGTCTCGTGTCCGTTTAGGAGAGACAAAAACAGAGAACCCCCCCCCCCCCCCCCCCCCTCGGTCGGGGCCCGCTCGGCAGGTGGAGGCACGGCCTACTGCATGAGGGGGCTGAAATGGTCCTGGACCTGAAATAGAAGAGAGGACAGCAAGGTTGAGGCCTGGAAGGCTTAGCGCATAAGCAGCAGAAGAATAGGATGTGGCCGGGGGTCCCCTCAGGCCGGCGAGGAACAGCCGGGCGGCAGTGGTTGAGACGAGAGGCCGACCCGGACAGCCGGGGGAGTGAGACTCACTTCCCCCCCTGAGGGAGCCCTGTGCGGACAGTGCGATATGGAAAGGAGCAGAGGTGGGGAGGAGGAGGAACACAGGCCCGGTTTTTGGGATGGAACCGCATAACAGTCTCGCGTTTTGATTGGTCCATGTCTGTCACATGAATATGTCGTCACACGAGTGGAAAAGCGTGCAGGCATTTTTAACATTGTGATCAGATAGAGTGATCTGCTTTCCACAACCTTACCATTAAAATATAATGTGGTATTACACTGTACTGATATTACAAACTATGAGGAATTACTTTATATAAATTATCATGTTATGCACGAATGTAAGAATTGGCTTTCTGTGGTGGTGTACTTTTTTCTTTCAAGTAGCATATATCGAAAATCGTTTTTGCGATATATTTTAATATAAAACATATACGCTATTGCAGTTTTGTTACAGAATACATTAGTTTATCTCTAATGTAATCACAGTTTTACATATAGACTGCCCCTGTTTTCATTTACGTCGCAAATTCTGGGCTGCTTTGCTTTTCAGATAATGTCCCAAATTCTGGGCCGATTTGGTTTGCAGATAACATCCCAAATTCTGGGCCGCTTTGGTTTTTAGATAACGTCCCAAATTCTGGGCCGCTTTGGTTTTTAGATAACGTCCCAAATTCTGGGCCGCTTTGATAACATCCCAATTTCTGGGCTGCTCTGGTTTTCAGATAACGTTCCGAATTCTGCATTTTCGAATTCAGGCCAGTTTTTGAGCTATTCTGCTTAGCTGACAGCCGAGTTTCTAAGTCATGCATGCACAGTTTACCATAAACTGGACCGTTAACTCATTTAAGAGTACATGAATCAAAGTTAATGTATTTTTTACTCTCCTCAGAAAACATTTAGGAACATGGTATACCAAAAAAAAAAAAAAAGGTCATCTCATTTGCTTATGTAATGTCCATCAATATATAGTGAGGCATAGGGGTTTATCAGAACTTCTGGGTTTAAGAGACCAGTGACCTTCAACAACTTCAAATAAATCCTATTGTATTGTATTAGTCAGCATTTCCCTTATCTATTCCTGATCATTTATACTGTAGGTCAGGGGTTTTCAACCTTTTTTTGAAACTGTAGCCCTTCTATCTGGAGGTTTCAGCTCGAGTACCCCTTTACAATTTTCGCTCAACTGAACGGTACCTCAGTTACAATAAAATGGAGAATAATCTGATGACCCCCCCCCCCTGTTTATTTAATAAGTCTGGGTGACAAACTGCTGGTTTAGGACAGAACAACAAACAGTAAGCTTAATTCTTAAAACTTTTAACTACAAGTATTTGGATGCACAGAATTAAAAAGACAAGTATTAGGTTAGGAGCACACCTATTTTTTGTAACTTTGACGGCCTTTTGTAAAAGTTTGAAGACCTTTTGATACCCAGCATACACTGCAATACCCAGCAAAGTTATACACTGATATTCTGATAGCACAGCAATTCAAATGAAGTTTGTAATTGGTTGTGTTCCTCAAATACACAATAAAAAGTTATATTTATAGGGTATACAGTTATACAGCGATACAGTGGTTTCGGACATCTAAGAACAGGTACTGCGAGCATCTGGATTCATACTCAGAGGTACTCTGTAGCCTCCTGGGACATTCACAGCTTGTTTGACACCCTCTTGTAGTTGCCCGTTTCTGCATATAAAGCAAAATGCTGTTTGTCAATCTCTCTTTTTTCTTATAAATCAGTCTTTGCAAGAATCATTCCAAAAACACTTGAATCAGTTAGGCACTACAGGCCTTTAAATTGCAGTACCAATTTGCAAGTTGCTAAGTGGTTGCGTTCCTCAAATTTGCAGTGCAAAGTGATATCTTAAAGAATAGGGTATGTAGTGCTTTTTTTCGCCTCCCCTTGCTTTTGGTGCAAAACTGTGCTCTGATACACTCAGGCTGATACTGTGATCACAAAACACTTGGAATGGACTTAAATTGGTGCTTCTGTACTCTTTTTAGATGCACAACAATCTTAGCTAAAGAAAATGGGTTCCTTCGAGTTCGTAAGACCCACGACCGCCATTAGCTGAGCCTTACCCCGATGGTGTTTTTATAATGGGATTTGCCATAGGGAAGGGGGTGGTCTCTTATCGTACCCATATCTCCACGACCCCTGGGCCAAAAAACTCATACACAAGAGTCTTAGCTAAAGAAAGACATCAGCCACGGGTTCAAACGCCACCCCACCGCCAGATGGTGGCCGTTGCCCCAAAGGGGTTTTATAATGGGATTTCCCATAGACATTTTTCAGGGTGCTGTATCTTGGGTTCCGGGGGTCCCCAAGACTTGAAAATCGGTATGGAGGTCCACCTCGGGGCCCCTGTCGATCCCTCCAAGCAACGTGTCCCCAGCTAGAAAGGACACCAGTTTAGACTTTTTTTGCCAACCTGGAGCTCAAAAGCTATTGGAAATGCAACCTTGACATTCCATCATGCTGAAAATGTGAAAATTTGTTGAAAATGTAGCATTTGAAAACGGGTGGCTCCCTGTGAAAGAGGGCCCCCAGACATGACCCTAGGAAGTTCAACCCGGTTTCTAGGCCCCGGGTTCATGGAGATATGACCCCGAAAAGGGTAGTTTTTGGACATTTTTGACAGGGCGTATCTCGGGTTCTGTGGGGGTTAGGAACTTGATTTTTTTTTTTGCGTTGGGGCCCCATGGGGCCCCGCACAAGGAGTCACTATTTTTATGGTTCAAATGCCAGGACGGCTTGGCAAAGTGAATTTTTTCGTCATGACATGAGTTTTTGGGTGAACCACCACACCTTTTTAGGGGGTGGTTTGGGGTGCTCCCCTGAGTCTATATCACTTTGAATGGTGGTTCTACGTGCTCGGGTTCGAGAGATATGCCTGAAAATGTGTTTTATAACACTGCCATAGATATGAATGGGGCTGAATACCCGAAAATATATTTTGCAAAGAATTGCTAAGGTGGGTGTATGCGTGCAGGGGTTGTATGGTGGGTGTATGCGTGCAGGGGTTGCATAGTGGTGTGTGCGTGCAGGGGTTGCATGGTGGGTGTATGCATGCAGGGGTTGCATGGTGGGTGCATGCGTGCAGGGGTTGCATGGTGGTGTGTGCGTGCAGGGGTTGCATGGTGGGTGTATGCGTGCAGGGGTTGTATGGTGGGTGTATGCGTGCAGGGGTTGCATGGTGGTGTGTGCGTGCAGGGGTTGCATGGTGGGTGTATGCATGCAGGGGTTGCATGGTGGGTGTATGCGTGCAGGGGTTGCATGGTGGTGTGTGCGTGCAGGGGTTGCATGGTGGGTGTATGCGTGCAGGGGTTGCATGGTTGGTGTATGCATGCAGGGGTTGCATGGTGGTACACGTGTGTGGAGGGGAATTGGAGTTCAGGTTTTGCGCACAAGAGGGGCGGGGAAAAGACTGGGAAGGGTAGCGTAAAAGAAAAATTACTACAAGCATTTATTTTCACTTTCGACTCCCAGTCTCCTTACCATCACTTTATGATTTTATTTTGTGATTATTTAATTATTGTCAAAATAAACGGCCTTCATCTACTCACAGTTGCAGTCTCATTTCTGTCCAAAAAGAACCTGAAACACTACAATATATTGATGGACGTTACATAAGAAAATGAGATGTCCTTTTTTCGGAATACCATGTTCCTTCGCAAAAATGTGTTTTAATATTAGCCTTTAATAAAGGAAAACGGCTGCTTTAATTAATTTTCATGTATCTATTTCAGTGCAATGTAGTTTCTTCATGTAATAAGAAATACGTTTAACATTTACATTTTTGTTTTTTTCATTTAAAAAAAAAAAAAAAAAAAAAGATTTCTGGGGAGAGTAAAAAATACATGAACTTTGATTAATGTACTAAGGGTTACTCTCAAATAAATTCACGATCCAGTTTATGGTAAACTGTGCATGCATGACTTAGAAACTCGGCTGTCAGCTGATTCCCCAAAACTGGGCTGAATTCGGAAATGCAAAGCGGCCCAGAATTTGGGACGTTATCTAAAAACCAAGGCTGCCCAGAATTTGGGACGTTATCTAAAAACCAAAGCGGCCCAGAATTTGGGACGTTATCTAAAAACCAAGGCGGCCCAGAATTTGGGACGTTATCTAAAAACCAAGGCGGCCCAGAATTTGGGACATTATCTGAAAAGCAAAGCGGCCCAGAATTTGCGACGTAAATGAAAACAGGGGCAGTCTATATGTAAAACTGTGATTACATTAGAGATAAACTAATGTATCCTGTAACAAAACTGCAATAGCGTATATGTTTTATATTAAAATATATCGCAAAAACGATTATCGATATATGCTACTTGAAAGAAAAAAAGTACATCACCACAGAAAGCCAATTCCTACATTCGTGCACAACATGATAATTTATATAAAGTAATTCCTCATAGTTTGTAATATCAGTACAGTGTAATACCACATTATATTTTAATGGTAAGGTTGTGGAAAGCAGATCACTCTATCTGATCACAATGTTAAAATGCCTGCACGCTTTTCCACTCGTGTGACGACATATTCATGTGACAGACATGGACCAATCAAAACGCGAGACTGTTATGCGGTTCCATCCCAAAAACCGGGCCTGTGTCATACCTCACAAAAAAACAAACACAGACAAGGAAGCGGAAATAGTGCTGGGTTAAAGTAGAAAAAGAGAGCGAGATAGACAGGAGGGGCAGCCAATAACACATACGTGGAGCAGTGCTGGCCATGCCCTAATAATTGACGAAGCGAGCGCTGCATTGTGCGATTGGCTGGAAATACTAAATGAGGCTGAACTGGGAGGGAAGGTAAGATAGGCCAAAGAAAAGGAAATAGGATAAGAAGAAAAAAGGAGCGCAAAGCGGGAGAGCGCCCTCTACGACATCCCCCGAATTACGCCTAAAGGCTAACATTAAACTACAATACACATGTTATACATACATATACTATTATAAATTCTAGTTAAATATTTGGCAAAATATTATCTGCCCTTTTGATTTCCTCTCAATACCATGTACAAAATTATAACCATTTATGGTGTTTACCTTTTTATGACAGACTTTTTCTCTCATCATGTATTGTGTATTAAAAATTGCGATTTGCACATCAATATTGTAGAGCACAATTTACAATGTATTGATATAAAGAGTTCTAAGATGAACCCTTTGCAATATTATATTAGACACAGCAACCAGAGGTTCCCAAACGAACCCTTACTGTGAAAAAAACTTGCAATAGAACCCTAAGGTTCCCTGAGGAACCCTCAAAGAACCCTTACTTTTTAGAGTGTAGTTTTGAATGTTATTTCCGAATCTCTCCATTAACATGTCTGAAGGGGACACTGTATTACTTAAACGTCAATTAACGTATTAAAACGTGTTAACTGTGAGCAGTTACCTTGGGATTACACACCAGGTTCAGACGCATTGATTGGACTAATGTATCCGCAGGCGACCTAAGACTCACCGTTTCAACGGTGTCAGTAGTGCTCAACAGAAAAGAATGCATACAGAAAAATAATGCATACTGGCCATGGGCTTTGGTTTTGCCCAGCGCTGTAACTAAGCATTTAGCTACCGGGGCATGCAAATATATATATATATATATATATATATATATATATATATATATATATATATATATATATATATATATAAATTGCATGGATCTCCGGAATGAAGCAACCGGAGGTGGATGGAAAGATTCAATATTGCAGCTACAGCATACAAACATTCTAAAAGTTATAAACAAAATAGGTGTATTTTTTCTTCCAATACCTCTCAGTTAATTATTATTATTTGTTTTGTTAATTCAATACAATCTAGGTAGCTATATATATAATTGTTATTTTTTTTTTTTTTTTTTTTTTTTTGGATGTTAGGAGTTAGGATGGTATTTACTCGCGCATAGTTTTGTATGTTATTTCCGAATTTCTCCTTTAACATGTCTGAAGGGGACACTGTATTACTTAAAACGTGAATTAACGTATTAAAACGTGTTAACTGTGAGCAGTTACCTTGGGATTACACACCAGGTTCAGGCGCATTGATTGGACTAATGTATCTGCAGGCGACCTAAGACTCACCGTTTCAACGGTGTCAGTAGTGCTCAACAGAAAATAATGCATACAGAAAAATATTGTATACTGGCCATGGGCTTTGGTTTTGCCCAGCGCCGTAACTAAGCATTTAGCTACCGGGGCATGCAAATAAATATATATATATATATATATATATATATATATATATATATATATATATATATATATATATATATATATAAATCTGTCTATTAAAACGTGTTAACTGTGAGCAGTTACCTTGGGATTACACACCAGGTACAGACGCATTGATTGGACTAATGTATCCGCAGGCGACCTAAGACTGTCCTATATATAAATTGCATGGACAGATGCCTTGACCAGTCTGCACCCAGCTACCTCCAGACCCTCATCTCTCCCTACACCCCCACTCGACCTCTCCGCTCCGCCTGCACTAGAAGACTAGCTCTACCACCGCTACGCTCCCCTGCCTCCAAAGCCCGCTCCTTCTCCACCCTTGCTCCGCAGTGGTGGAATGACCTTCCTACAGATGTCAGGACTAACCAGTCCCTGACCACATTCCGGTGCCTCCTTAAGACTCACCTCTTCAAAGAGCACCTGTAGAACTCCTCTGTTTGTATCCTGGGACACTATCACCCTTCATGTAAATGTGCTTTATTTTGCACTTATCGGCCCCTATTTTACTGCATTTAATCCTGTACTTCTGAATACTGTAATCTGCCAAGTTTTTAACCTGTAGTACTTTGTATTTACTCACATCCTGATGTAACTATCACTATTTAATCATATCCTGATGTAACTATCACTATTACCTGATGTATTATTGAATTGTGGTTTGTCAAACTTGTACTTTACTTGAACAAAAGTTATTGTATTGCTTGCTCTTATTGTATTACTTGTATTGTAACGCTTGAAATGTTTTTGCTTACGATTGTAAGTCGCCCTGGATAAGGGCGTCTGCTAAGAAATAAATAATAATAATAATAATGGACCTCTGGAATGAAGCAACCGGAGGTGGATGGAAAGACTCAATATTGCAGCTACCGGGGCATGCAAGACTCCATATCGTAGATACCGGGCATGCAATTATATGTATATATATATATATATATATATATATATATATATATATATATATATATATATATATATATATATATATATATATATATATATATATATATATTATTGTTATTTATTATTATTATTTTTTTTTTGGATGTTAGGAGTTAGGATGGTATTTACTCGTGCATAGTGTTGTATGTTATTTCCGAATTTCTCCTTAAACATGTCTGAAGGGGACACTGTATTACTTAAAACGTGAATTAACGTATTAAAACGTGTTAACTGTGAGCAGTTACCTTGGGATTACACACCAGGTTCAGACGCATTGAATGGACTAATGTATCCGCAGGCGACCTAAGACTCACCGTTTCAACGGTGTCAGTAGTGCTCAACAGAAAATAATGCATACAGAAAAATATTGTATACTGGCCATGGGCTTTGGTTTTGCCCAGCGCCGTAACTAAGCATTTAGGAGTGAGACTTGACATGCCTGCCAATGAGACTGCTAAATTCTGATTTTGTTTTTGCTTTTCTTGACAGAGAGCCAAGACTTATATTTACTCTAGCTGTTTTACTAAAGCAACAGGTCCCATCACCTTGACTTGTGTTCGAGAGACGATCCCGGATAACACATCTGACCTAACTAAACAGCACATCATTAAAAATCAACCTTAAAAAGGGTAAAATCCTTTTTGTTTATATCTCACACATTTCTTGTAAGTCCTGTAATGTCCCTTATTTATGTAGGCAGCTTCAAGTGAAATTGTAATACCTTTTGAGATGTTTGTAATCATTCCGAGTGGCTCATGTTCCAATTACTCAATAACTATGTGCTAAGGTGCTTTGACCTGAGTTCAGAAGCTGCTCTTCTGTTCTATTTACCAGCTACAGTACAGACTACTTTGCTTTTCATAGTGTGTTCAATTGTTAAAGTTCCTGATTGCACCACTAAATAAACCTGGTTTCAGTGGGTCTTAACACAGTGCTCAATTGTCTATTTGGGACCCCATTGCACTGTCATCAGAATCGCTTCAGTGAATATGTTAATGATGGGGCAGGCGCTCTATAACAGGGCAAGATGAGGCAAGTCTTCAGAATACCATTTCATTGTAGTATTTTTTTACATTTTCCCTCCATTTATGCGCCACAGAATCTGGGGCAAACTCCTTTTGCGTTTGCACTGTGATCAGAATACAGCCCTAAGAGTTTTAGTTTATAGACAGTAACAGTTTAAGATGTTTCTGTTAATAAAAGGTTTTTAAAACATACTTTTCATGTATTTTCCTATAAAATAGGTAGGAAATGAAAAAATGATTTAAATGAATGTTTTTTGTTTTTAAATCAAGTGATTTAATTCTTGATTTAAATCAGTGACTTCAATCGACTTGATTTAAATCAGCCAACCCTGCAGTCAACACTCACTTATCCAACCCTATAAAAATTTGACTTCAGTGACAGTTAAACGAGTGTGACACATATCTGATTATTTTATTTTGGCCCGTTCCAACCCTTGTCAGTTTTTTCAGGAAACACAAAAAAGATACAATGTCAAAAATACATAGCTGAAAGGACTGTGTTTTAAAATACGTAGGCTTCCATTTAGATGTACTGTAGTTGGTTTTGTTGGAACAGTACTATATTTTCAATAGAAGTATTTTAATTCAGAATGATATGATTCTGAAAATATCACTTGCCAAAAGAGATGACTGTGGACACGTGAACTGTAATACAGTACATACTTTGAAATCTGGTACGTATTGTAGCAGTACGTAAATTTCCCCATTAACGGCCCAACAGCAAAATGATATCAAAATGTTACCCATCAGGGCCGTTTCTAGCCTTTTGGGGGCCCTAAGCAGGATTTGATTATTTTAAAGTGGGTGTGGCTAACCAAATCATTAAAAGTGGGTGGAGTTAACAAAATAATTTAAAGAGGTGGGGCTAACCAAATCATTTAAATGGGGCGGGGTCAGTGGCGACGCAAAGGGGGGGCACGCCTGGTCACGTGCCCCCCCAGATTTCTGCCAGGCAATGGCTTAGCCACTGTGTTAGGATCGTTCACACTGAAACATGTGTAAGAAATTCCAATATTGTTATATTTTTCGCTTCCCATTATAGCGGGGCGGACGTGGCATGGGCGGCGCTGATTTTTCTTTTCGCTCACGGAAAGAACTTTTTATTTACCGCGTTGCTATCAACCAATGAGAATACATAAGCAAGCTGTACTTGCTCAACCCCAAACACAGATGCATGAAACATATAGGCTATGATTACTGTATATGCTATGTAGCCTAGCTACTACACATATAGATGTGGTAGAGGACATCTACTTTGTAATGAGTAGCCTATGTATTTACATAGAATGCACTCGCCTCATGACATATCTTATTGCCAGCTGACCTCTCCAGCAGCCAGCCTACTAATAAGATTATCATTTTTCACGGATTGTGCAGCCAGCTTCATCAAGGGACGGTAACCAAGTCCATCCAGGTCTTGGAGATGGAGTGGTGGTAAATGTACAACCTGTTATTAATTGCATAACTAAAGAAATAAATCAGAATGAAAACAGTTCTGGACGCTGCTGAGAGAAAACCGGCAAAACTGTTTCAATTCCTGAGTTCGGTTACCTACTTGTTTTCATTCTGATTATTTGTTTAGGCTACAACGTGTCCGTCAGCGAATGTCAGTGCAGTGTGATACCCCAAAAAAATGAGTGGTTGGATTTGCTGTCAATCAACCCAAGTTTTTTTGTTGGATCAGCTGTTTGTACATTTTTTTTTGTGTTTAAAGGCGCTGTAGTTATACAATGTAGTTAATGCAACTGTGTGCACAAGTCCCTCCTCTCCCGAACCTCCAGAAGATTAGGTACCATCGGCAGTCCTGCGTCAGTCAAAGAGTAATTACATTAGTCAGGATTTGTGAAATTAAATAAAATGGGTTGCTTTGCTTTGAACACCAAATGTGAAATAAACAACCATAAGTACGAATGAAATTATATATAGTTACTTATTATCAAAATGTGAAATTGAAATCTGATGCGCATGTTAAAAGTTCAAGTCCTTTGCTTCGTATTTCCTTTTTTGTTTTTAAACGGAAGTGTTCTGAACTGAATCTCTCTTTTTAACTATTTTGCACAACAGTGTATTTGGTTATTGGATCTTCTTTTTTTTAAAAAAAAGTTCTTTATTTTTCGACAATAAAACGTCAATGCACTAATAAGAAATCAGGTTGCCAATTTCACCACTGTGACTATTCACCTTAAAAAAGTTACCATTGCCACCCTCTCCCGAAAAAAAATCCTGTCTACGCCACTGTTGCCAGGGTTTATTATTTAAAAATGCGCAGTTTATTTCAAACTTTCAAAACATAATAACATAACAAAGAGTGTCTAAGACCCTTCACCGTTATATTTGTTCTCGTGTGAGACTTTCACTTTTTCAGTAAGCGAAAATATGTGCTAAAACGGAGTGAATTTGAGCCCTGTTAAAATGGCAAAAAGACAGCTACGTTTGGAGTTTTTCTACAACAAAAAAGCTAAACCTCCAACGCCAGAGACATCAACAGAAACCGAACCTGACTCTTCTGTAGTTCAGAATGTTACGAACAACACATATATGTATTTGCATGCCCCGGTAGCTAAATGCTTAGTTACGGCTCTGGGCAAAACCAAAGCCCATGGCCAGTATACAATATTTTTCTGTATGCATTATTTTCTGTTGAGCACTACTGACACCGTTGAAACGGTGAGTCTTAGGTCGCCTGCGGATACATTAATCCAATCAATGCGTCTGAACCTAGTGTGTAATCCCAAGGTAACTGCTCACTGTTAACACGTTTTAAGACGTTAATTCACGTTTTTATTAATACAGTGTCCCCTTCAGAGATGTTAAAGGAGAGATTCGGAAATAACATTCAAAACTATGTGCGAGTAAATACAATCCTAACTCTTAACATCAAAAAAAAAAAAGAAAAAAGAAAAAAAATAACAATACTATATATATATATATATATATATATATATATATATATATATATATATATATATATATATATATATATATATATATGTAAATATATATATATATATAATTGCATGCCCCGGTATCTACGATATGGAGTCTTGCATGCCCCGGTAGCTACAATATGGAGTCTTTCCATCCACCTCCGGTTGCTTCATTCCGGAGGTGCATGCAATTTATATATATATATATATATATATATATATATATATATATATATATATATATATATTTGGATGCCCCGGTAGCTAAATGCTTAGTTACGGCGCTGGGCAAAACCAAAGCCCATGGCCAGTATACAATATTTTTCTGTATGCATTATTTTCTGTTGAGCACTACTGACACCGTTGAAACGGTGAGTCTTAGGTCGCCTGCGGATACCATTAGTCCAATCAATGCGTCTGAACCTGGTGTGTAATCCCAAGGTAACTGCTCACAGTTAACACGTTTTAATACGTTAATTGACGTTTAAGTAATACAGTGTCCCCTTCAGACATGTTAATGGAGAGATTCGGAAATAACATTCAAAACTACACTCTAAAAAGTAAGGGTTCTTTGAGGGTTCCTCAGGGAACCTTAGGGTTCTATTGCAAGTTTTTTTTCACAGTAAGGGTTCGTTTGGGAACCTCTGGTTGCTGTGTCTAATATAATATTGCAAAGGGTTCATCTTAGAACTCTTTATATCAATACATTGTAAATTGTGCTCTACAATATTGATGTGCAAATCGCAATTTTTAATACACAATACATGATGAGAGAAAAAGTCTGTCATAAAAAGGTAAACACCATAAATGGTTATAATTGTGTACACAGTATTGAGAGGAAATCAAAGGGCAGATAATATTTTGCCAAATATTTAAATAGAATTTATAATAGTATATGTATGTATAACATGTGTATTGTAGTTTAATGTTAGCCTTTAGGCGTAATTCGGGGGATGTCGTAGAGGGCGCTCTCCCGCTTTGCGCTCCTTTTTTCTTCTTATCCTATTTCCTTTTCTTTAGCCTATCTTACCTTCCCTCCGTGGCATCCTGCCCGGTAGCGTCCGCGATCTCTTCCGGGTGGAAGCTGATCCCAGTTCAGCCTCATTTAGTATTTCCAGCCAATCGCACAATGCAGCGCTCGCCTCGTCAATTATTAGGGCATGGCCAGCACTGCTCCACATATGTGTTATTGGCTGCCCCTCCTGTCTATCTCGCTCTCTTTTTCTACTTTAACCCAGCACTATTTCCGCTTCCTTGTCTGTGTTTGTTTTTTGTTCCTCCTCCTCCCCACCTCTGCTCCTTTCCATATCGCACTGTCCGCACAGGACTCCCTCAGGGGGGGAAGTGAGTCTCACTCCCCCGGCTGTCCGGGTCGGCCTCTCGTCTCAACCACTGCCGCCCGGCTGTTCCTCGCCGGCCTGAGGGGACCCCCGGCCACATCCTATTCTTCTGCTGCTTATGCGCTAACCCTTCCAGGCCTCAACCTTGCTGTCCCATCTCCTCTCTTCTATTTCAGGTCCAGGACCATTTCAGCCCCCTCATGCAGTAGGCCGTGCCTCCACCTGCCGAGCGGGCCCCGACCGAGGGGGGGGGGGGGGGGTTCTCTGTTTTCGTCTCTCCTAAACGGACCCGAGACACTTTTTCCTAAGCTCTCCACGCCGCCCAGCTGCCAGCTTAGCTGCCTGAGGATGCTGCACTGAGTTGCGAAGGATCTGTCCTTTTGTCCTGTTCGTCCCCTTCCTGTCTCTTGCTCCACTAAACGCCCAGCAGCCAGAGGATGCTGCCTGACCCGTCGGGAGCGAGAGTCAGTTTGTTGTATGTTATATGTCTAAACTTTGCTCTCTCTCTCACTTTTACGTCACCCAGCAGTCGGAGGATGCTGTCTGACCCGGCGGAAAGTGTTTATATCTAATCCTTTGCTCTTCTCATGTCTCCCTCTCTACGTCGCCCAGCAGCCAGAGGATGCTGCCTGACCCGACGAGAAGGGAAAACTCCCCTGCACAACACAATACAACATAAATAAATAAATAAATAAATACATAAATACATTATAAATACTGTACCTCTAATCAATCTGATCACTTTAGAGGAGGGGCAGTTTCAGTTGCCAACAAACAGCATATATCTTAAAGTGCAAAGGAAAAAAGTGAGTGATCCACAAATGTTTTCGGGAGTACTGTAAGCTTCAGGAAAAACTAAACACAATTTCAAGCCGTCCTTTTAACTAACAGACAAATATTCTTTCATGAAAAAAAGGTTTTCTTTCAAAAACTATTTTACATAACTTTCTACTGTCAATTCAACTGCTGTAGAGAAACATATATATATATATATATATATATATATATATATATATATATATATATATATATATATATATATATATATTAATTGGCTCACATAGCAGACTTTATTGACCATGTTGTTTGGTCAAGATGCATTATGCTGTATGATATTAAACAGCTGATCCTTTTGCTTGACTGGGCAAGGTGAGTATGGGCACATGTTCATACAATCCTTTGGCTCTAAGTCTGGGCAAGGTGGGGCTTGTTTTATCATGTCAAGCATGTGATCATTTTGCCTAGACATGGTCCATCTTACCAGTTTAATGTTACCAGGGGCTTAGCTAGGAATAGATTTTTACTGAGGCAAAAATCAAATTTTTGTCTAAAAAAAAAAACAAAACCCTGTGCATATCCTGTTCATGTTACGAAGGTGAAATATATCATATTTTAAAGCCTGGAGACTATTAATGCAAACTGCAAAGCGATACAACAAATTCCTAAAATTACCCTATTCACACTGTTAGAAATATGTGATATTAAAAGGACAAGAAGAATAGAAGTTATAGATATGAACACGTAGATGGGTTTATACCTTCATTGAGAGACATGCGTTTGGTTCACTGCTATTGAAGTTAATGCTGACACTGATGACACTGATGCTACAACTGGAGCTGGTAAGACTGGTGCTGCTACTTCTGGAACTGATGCTGACACTGCTGGGACTGGCAGGACTGGTGCTGCTACTGCTGGAACTGGTAAGACTGGTGCTGCTACTGCTGGAACTGGTAAGACAGGTGCTGCTACTGCTGGAACTGGTAAGACTGGTGCTGCTGGGACTGGTAAGTGGTTCTGCTACTGCTGGGACTGGTAAGACTGGTGCTGCTACTGCTGAAACTGGTAAGACTGGTGCTGCTGGGACTGGTAAGACTGGTGCTGCTACTGCTGGGACTGGTAAGAGTGGTGCTTCTACTGCTGGAACTGGTAAGACTGGTGCTGCCACTGCTGGGACTGGTAAGACTGGTGCTGCCACTGCTGGGACTGGTGCTGCTACTGCTGGGACTGGTAAGACTGGTCCTGAAACTGGTAAGACCGGTGCTGACACTGCTGGGACTGGTAAGATTGCTGATACTAATGCTAAGACTGATCGGACTGCTGAGACTGTATGATGCCACAATTAAAAACTGATTTAGAAGACTTTACTTTAAATCAGGGTTTGCTAATCCTCCTATGGCCTGATCTATCGAAACGCTGTAACACTTCCTCCTGGGACATGTCCGCACATATTAGCAGGGCAAGGCCATTCAGTCTATTTTTACCCATACTGCTGCGAGACCAATCAAACATATCGAAACAATGCACTCAGTTAAACTCTTTGTCATCATGAACAGAGACCGTAAGAATCTGTTTGCTGCGGAAAACACGTACTGTCTATATGCTGTCAGAGAATATTTGTTTTTACACTTGGGGCGGGGCAAAAAACATGCAAGGATTTTTTTGTTTGTTTGTTTGAGAACCAAACTAATACACACTTATCATATATCATCATGAACAAAGACAATGTTGCTTTAAATGTACATAAATCTACTTTAAACTGCTTCTGGTGTACAGAGGTCAAGGTTGAACGTGGCGCACTGTCCGTGTCTCATTCATGCTGGAACGTAGCTGCAGTTTACTTCAGTATCCAGTGCGTGGTTACCACTGAACAAGCTGTTTAAAGATGCTGAAAATGATTAATAAATAAATAAATAAATAAGTAAATAAATAAATCACCTGTATTAAAAACTTTGGATTTTTGTCTCTAACGAAAACATTCGGAATATATATATATATATATATTTTGAACTGCTGTTGCCAAACAGTGAATTTATAAATAGAATTACCTCCAATTCTTCTAGCCCATGGCATCAAATACAATACATGAAAAGTATTAAAAACTAACAGCTATAAATTATTACATCAGGGGAGAGGGATGGTGTTGAAATTGAAGAATTAAGGGAATGGGAATATGCAAATAAAGATGATCACAATATAACGTAAGATGCTGCGTCAGCATTTTATTTTTAAAATACAGTGTAAGTGATTTATTTTTCTGTTTTTTATTTTTTTATTTTTTATTTTTTAAGGACCCTACAACTCCCACACCTGTCATTATCTGGGGAAACCCCTTCCATCTTGATACAAAAATTGGTCTGAGAATGAATGGACAACATTTACTTGCTGAGGAGGCTGTGTGGTCCAGTGGTTAAAGAAAAGGGTTCGTAACCAGGAAGTCCACGGTTCAAATCCCACCTCGGCAAACTGACTCATTGTGTGACCTTGAGCAAGCCACTTAACCTCCTTGTGCTCCGTCTTTCGGGTGAGACATAATTGTAAGTGACTCTGCAGCTGATGCATAGTTCACACTCCCTAGTCTCTGTAAGCCTTGGATAAAGGTGTCTGCTAAATAAACAAATAATAATAACCTGAGGCCCTCACCCAGAGATTTGGGCTTCTTTTTTCCTTGTATTTTGTGTACAATATCAAATACCCACAGAGATAAAACAGCCTAATATTATATTGAGAAATGTATTTTGGGTACTCCAAAAAGATCAGAAAACTCCACCTAGTATAGTGGGAATAGTAAACTTTCTTTTGTCAGGCGCCAGGTCGGGAAAGCAATAAGGGTGTTGGTTCTGCTATAATAACCACAGGCTCAGGGATTACTATTTTTTTTTTTCTTTTGAGCAGACACCCTTACCCAGGGCAACTTACAGTTGTATACAGCTATGCTGATGATAACCACCTGTTATCTGTCCCTAGAGCAAGGACATTCTTCTGCCTGGGTGTTATTAGCTACTTGCCTTACAGACATCAAGCATTGGATGTCACAGAATCTCCTAATGTTGAATTGAGATAAAACAGAGGTTATGCTAGTGGGCTCACAGAACCAACTAAAAGGAAATGTAGGATTACATGAGCACGACCCTTGCAGTCTCTCATCAAAATGTAAAGTCGAAATTAAGAGTTTGAGGGTAATCTTTGAGTCTGATCTATCATTTTAGACTCATACTAGGGAAGTTACTAAAGTATATTTTTACCATTTGAGAAATATAGCCAAACTTAGACCAACTCCCCAATAATGTTGTTGAAGCTGACATCCTGGGATTCTTCAAGAAGCTGCTTGATGAGATTCTGGGATCAATAAGCTACTAACAACAAACAGAAATAAGAAATAAATAATAAAAGAAACAACCTTCTTATGTTCTAATTATTTCTGTATCTGATGCCGAGAGAATAATACATGTCTTTGTTTCATCTAGAATTGATTATTGTAATGTACTTTTTTAAATGGTGATTTTGCTGTTAACTTATAAGGCCCTGAATGGATTAGCGCCTCATTATTTACAGGAGTTACTGACACCGTATCTTCCAAACCACACTCTGAAATCACAGGATGTGGGGCTGCTGGTTATTCCTAGGGTCAACAAAACAACACGGGAGGCAGGGCTTTTTTCTGAAATGCTCAGCCTTCGTTTATCAGGAAATCTGGGTCCATTACAGTTTTCAAGTCAAGACTAAAAACACACTTTTATAAAATGGCTCGCTTATCTTAGTGGGTTTTAATGTAACTTTAAAATTGGTGCTTTTGTATTGTGTATACTGTTTAAATCTGTATTTAAATGGGCTGAGTGTAGCAGTTATATGTGTGACCTGCTATACAAACGGATTGTGATTTTTTTCCTGCTATGTACTATACAGTGCTTTGCGATACTTTTGTATAAAAAGCGCTATCTAAATGCAATAAATAAATAAATAAAAATAAACAAATGTGTTAATATTTTTTATAATACTTGTTTTATAAAATACTTGTGACTAAAGTTAGGTTTTTGCTTGTTTTGTTTGTAATTAAATTAATTACATTATGGATAATATATTATGATTAGTTATAATTAATATATTTATATATCTACCTGTCAAGAAATGTTGTCAGCCTTTCACTTATTTGTGTATTTGTTATTCTAAGAGTAATGAAACATATACAGACTGTTTTATTTGTATGCATTTATGTGTTAAATAAAAAGTATAATTAAAATGATAATTAAAAGTATAACTCCTATACTGTATTTATTTATTTTATTGCTCTACCCGTAATAAAGGGTTTCTATAAAAAGTATTTCTTTGTTTTTATTGATATTGCAAACCAGTAATTCCTAGCATGTTATTTAACCAGACAAATTATGCAGACACGCATATTATATATATATATATATATATATATATATATATATATATATATATATATATATATATATATATTTATATATATATATAATATTATGCATGTAAGTTTGTAAATAAACATAAAAGGTTCCAAGTAGAACCTTGAGGTTCTTAAAAGATCCTTATTTGTAAGGTTCCTCATGGAAGCCTAGTAAAAAGGTTCTTCGAAGCACCTTAAAAGCTTCCTCCACAGTATCAACACCAGATTTAGAGTGTATGCGCGAGTAAATACCATCCTAACTATTAAGGGAATGGGAATATGCCTCTCCATCATATATATATATATATATATATATATATATATATATATATATATATATATATATATATATATATATATAATTGCATGCCCCGGTATCTACGATATGGAGACTTGCATGCCCCGGTAGCTGCAATATTGAGTCTTTCCATCCACCTCCGGTTGCTTCATTCCGGAGGTCCATGCAATTATATATATATATATATATATATATATATATATATATATATATATATATATATATATATATATATATATATATATATATATATATATATGATTTCCATTACACAAGAGTAGATGTTAAAACTTCATGCTGATTTGAACTCGGCTCTCGCCAAGATAAGCACCAACTAAGACGTAGCTTTACAGTAAACTAATGTGATCCATATGTGTCTCCATCCATTTACGTTTCCTTCTGTCTGGTGTTAATGGCTGAAGTGTAATGCTGGCTCCAGGGATCACCTAATTTTGCCTCCCTGGCGCATCAGCACACACGACGGCTGCGATGCTGGCTCCGGGGATCAACCAAAGTGCGGCCTCCCCAGCGCATCAGCATGACAACCGTCTGGATTGAGCTAAGTAGGGTACATCTCTGGGGTTATCAAGTGGGCACCTTCCATCCTCAGTGTTTCGCCGACTAGCCCACGACACTTCAAGAGGGCTCGACGGTGAGTCTGGCGTCCCAGCATGACCCCCCTCCGTCCCCCACTCAACTCAGCCCAGCTTACTTACCTGTACATCAGCATTTCTTTCTTTCTATTGTGCTTGGGATCCCCAGCCAGAATCTTTCCGTCTCAACCACAGCCAGTTGCTGCTCCTCTCTGCTGCTTCAGATAAGTTCTTCACTGTGCGACGCAACTCTTCGCCGCTGAATCCGACGTCTCTGAGAAACCGGGTTGTAGAGTGTGCCACAAATATATATATTTGCATGCCCCGGTAGCTAAATGCTTAGTTACGGCGGTGGGCAAAACCAAAGCCCATGGCCAGTATACAATATTTTTCTGTATGCATTATTTTCTGTTGAGCACTACGGACACCGTTGAAACGGTGAGTCTTAGGTCGCCTGCGGATATATTAGTCGAATCAATGCGTCTGAACCTGGTGTGTAATCCCAAGGTAACTGCTCACAGTTAACACGTTTTAATACGTTAATTCACGTTTTAAGTAATACAGTGTCCCCTTCAGACATGTTAAAGGAGAAATTCGGAAATAACATACAAAACTATGCGCGAGTAAATACCATCCTAACTCCTAACATCCAAAAAAAAAAAGAAAAAAGAAAAAAAATAACAATAATTAATATATATATATATATATATATATATATATATATATATATATATATATATATATATATATATATATATATATGCATGCCCCGGTAGCTAAAAGCTTAGTTACGGCTCTGGGCAAAACCAACGCCCTTGGCCAGTATACTACTATGCATTCGTATCTAGGTGTATATGGTAGCTAGCGTTGTGTTGGAGCAGCAGGACAAGCTCGCCATCCCGCCCGCTGCTTTCCTGCTCACCAAAACACAACGCACCCAGGGGAGAGATACCATGGTAAATAGGTAACCTATTTACCATGGTATCCCTCCCCTGCGGCGGCTGCTCTTGATCTCCGGCTGCTCTTGATCTCCGTGAACGCACCCGCTGTCACATTGAAGCGCTTGAAAACACAGCACAACATTCCCTAATAACACTTTCAATGCATTATGACTTCAAAGGTATGACTTTAAGTCTATGACATTATTATTTATTGATTTTATTTTGTTTTATTTCTTTGATCACCAACTGCCACGACAACACACTCGTTTTTTTTTTATGCAGTACTCCTGACGAACTTCACCCATTGACCGCATCGTACCGGCTCTTAAGGTAGCTTGTGTTGGAGCTGCAGGACAAGCTCGCCATCCCGCCCGCTGCTTTCCTGCTCACCAAAACACAACGCACCCAGGGGAGAGATACCATGGTAAATAGGTAACCTATTTACCATGGTATCCCTCCCCTGCGGCGGCTGCTCTTGATCTTCGGCTGCTCTTGATCTCCGTGAACGCACCCGCTGTCACATTGAAGCGCTTGAAAACACAGCACAACATTCCCTAATAACACTTGCAATGCATTATGACTTCAAAGGTATGACTTAAAGTCTATGACATTATTATTTATTGATTTTATTTTGTTTTATTTCTTTGATCACCAACTGCCACGACAACACACTCGTTTTTTTTTATGCAGTACTCCTGACGAACTTCACCCATTGCCCGCATCGTACCGGCTCTTAAGGTAGCTTGTTTTGGAGCAGCAGGACAAGCTCGCCATCCCGCCCGCTGCTTTCCTGCTCACCAAAACACAACGCACCCAGGGGAGAGATACCATGGTAAATAGGTAACCTATTTACCATGGTATCCCTCCCCTGCGGCGGCTGCTCTTGATCTCCGGCTGCTCTTGATCTCCGTGAACGCACCCGCTGTCACATTGAAGCGCTTGAAAACACAGCACAACATTCCCTAATAACACTTTCAATGCATTATGACTTCAAAGGTATGACTTTAAGTCTATGACATTATTATTTATTGATTTTATTTTGTTTTATTTCTTTGATCACCAACTGCCACGACAACACACTCGTTTTTTTTATGCAGTACACTCTTAGAAAAAAGGGTACAATATAGAACCCTAAAAGGTTCTATCTGCTGGTATAGATTTGGAACCATTTTGAAGTGCTATATGGAACCTTTAATAGGTAACCTATTTACCATGGTATCCCTCCCCTGCGGCGGCTTCTCTTGATCTCCGTGAACGCACCCGCTGTCACATTGAAGCGCTTGAAAACACAGCACAACATTCCCTAATAACACTTGCAATGCATTATGACTTATTTCTTTGATCACCAACTGCCACGACAACACACTCGTTTTTTTTTTTTTATGCAGTACTCCTACTCATTTTGAAGTGCTATATGGAACCTTTAATAGGTAACCTATTTACCATGGTATCCCTCCCCTGCGGCGGCTGCTCTTGATCTCCGTGAACGCACCCGCTGTCACATTGAAGCGCTTGAAAACACAGCACAACATTCCCTAATAACACTTGCAATGCATTATGACTTATTTCTTTGATCACCAACTGCCACGACAACACACTCGTTTTTTTTTTATGCAGTACTCCTGACGAACTTCACCCATTGCCCGCATCGTACCGGCTCTTAAGGTAGCTTGTGTTGGAGCAGCAGGACAAGCTCGCCATCCCGCCCGCTGCTTTCCTGCTCACCAAAACACAACGCACCCAGGGGAGAGATACCATGGTAAATAGGTAACCTATTTACCATGGTATCCCTCCCCTGCGGCGGCTGCTCTTGATCTCCGGCTGCTCTTGAACTCCGTGAACGCACCCGCTGTCACATTGAAGCGCTTGAAAACACAGCACAACATTCCCTAATAACACTTGCAATGCATTATGACTTCAAAGGTATGACTTTAAGTCTATGACATTATTATTTATTGATTTTATTTTGTTTTATTTCTTTGATCACCAACTGCCACGACAACACACTCGTTTTTTTATGCAGTACACTCTTAGAAAAAAGGGTACAATATAGAACCCTAAAAGGTTCTATCTGCTGGTATAGATTTGGAACCATTTTGAAGTGCTATATGGAACCTTTTAAAATGGTTCTTTGGAAGAACCCTGCATTAGAGGTTTAATAAAGAACCACCATGGTTCTTATATTAATGGTATAATACAGAACCATATTGGTTCCTCTGAAGAACCTTCTATTGAGGTTTAATATAGAACCATAAGAGTTACACTATTGAACCTTACAATTAGCATTCTATGGAGGGTTGTTTGGTTCATCTGAGAAAAAACAAATGTATACCGTTAAGAGCTCTTCACATCCTTTAGAATCCCCCAACCTCAGAAGTGTAAGTGCTTTGATAAATCACTCAATTCAGGATGCCAACAATTTATTTATTAAACATTTATATAACAATTTATTGTTTTTACAGGTTAAACCATTAGAGTAGTTTCAGGTTTAGTTATATACAGTTTTACACCGTTTTATTCAACCTGTGTGTTTTTAATAATTAAACCATATTATTTACACAGTGAAAAAAAGGGTCTCGCAGCAAACTGGAAAATAAATCTATGCATCCCACAGATTTTCCTGAAACTTACACAAAATACATTTTCAAGAACATGTAATAGACCTTGAAAAAGCTGAGATAAAATGTATATTGAAACTGATGAACGTGGGTTTCTTTTTTCTTATTCATTTTTTGGTGGCACAAATTAGAAGAGCTACAGTACAGTATTTAGATCAGAGCTTATTATGAGTTTATGATATCTATAAATTAAGACTGAATGTTTATTAGTTTTTTGAGATCAAAACTTCTATTAAAAACAATTTACATTTGTTATAAACAATTAATTTTCTAATCAGCCATTTACATTTAAAATAAATACTTTTTTTATATGTACAATTACATTTTTATATCAAATATTCTGTTTTTGTAATCAAATTAAATAGTTGACACAATAAATTCATTTAATTTCAGATTAAATGTTAAAATGGCATTCCATCAGATCAATATAATTATTCCCCAAGTAAAAGTGCAGTTATTTGACTGTACATCTTTAACACTGGCAAAGGTACTTCGTCAGAGATACTCAGCTTCATGAAGTACCTTTCCATGAAAGTCAGACAATTTTTTAGAGCTTTAGGATACTCAATGCCCAAGGAAAAATAAAGAGAAAAAATACATTCAACAGCAAGGGTGATATCCATTCCTGGATAATCACTGAGTATCTCAATTCCATCAACACAAACAGAGATGTCATCTGCTGCCAATGGGCTTGTTGTTCCCTTGAAAACGATAGTTGGCGTAGGTGATGGTGGTACCTGTATAGATTTTAAAATAATAATTAATAACTTTATTCAACAATAAATTATGTGAAATTGTACTTCAGCAGCATTTCACCATACCTACAAGCAGTGGCGGCTCGTGTGGTGGGGCTGCGGCTACTTTAAAGGGATTTCGTAATATTCCTCCCTTTAAAAACATTTTAACTGTCGGATCTCACTTAAAACAGCGAGGAACGTCTTAAACTCCTGTTAATTGCCTACAAGTCTCCCTCATAATTCATTAAGTACACATTTATGGCAAGCCAAATTAAGAGATACCTTTAAATATTTAACAGATATCTTTAAATATTTCAAAATATCCTTAAATCAGTTGAATATATCTTAAAATATTTTGAAATAATTAGAGATATCTTAACATATTTTAAGATATCTCAAAATGGTTTACAGATATCAGGAATTAATTTGGAGATATCTCAAACTCATTTTGAGATATCTCTAAATGATAATTTGACTTTGTATTTAACATTGAAAACATCAATTCAGTTAAGCTACATTTAAAAAGTAGAGCTCAATTAACTTACTTGGTCAACAACAAACAGATTTTCCCTCTCTCGAAACAAAGCTGGCAACAGCAACAATGCAGCATTCATTCTCAGTCCTACAAATAGGGTATCAGATCATATACAAAGTACAAAGCAAACGGAAGAATGTTGAGCAACCCTGGTCTGAGAGGTACAGGATCTTTGGCTTTGCATTCCACCAGTGCTCTCAGTTACATTCATGAATTCATTATTTGCTAAATTGCACAGATAAAGAATAGTTTAAATGATTTAAAGGTACCTAAAAAAAACACACACACGACTGTAGCTCTCCAGGACCAGGACTGACCACCACTGATACAAACGTTATTGTGGATTGGAGCAAAAAAATGTTAAGAACAGTATCAACAAAGTTTCTAAAAATCTGTTCATGCAGGTTTTTCGCATTGGTTTTTATGCCCCTGTGAGAGTTAAATACCAGCTATCTTCCCCATGAAATATTATGCTCCAAGTGTATGAAATGAAGTTGCATCATTTTCTGTTTAATAGTTATTTATAGATCCTATTCTGAGATAGGTCAAAACAATTTGATGTACAATAAATATTTCTTATACATTACCATTTCCCTGTGTCTTATCTGAAGCATCTTCAATGTAGGACATCACAGTAGTTAGAAGATGCCCACTAGAAAGTCTGAAAATAGCATCTACCATTCTGGATAGGCCACTCATTAGGTTCCGTTCCAAGTTTACTCCAAAACGTAGTTCTACTTCGTGCAACAGCTAAAATACAGATGCTAAAGTTATTATTATATTTATTTATTTATCATATGCCTTTATCCAAGGCGATATACACAGCTGTAAAAAAGAGTTGAATACTTACAAATAATGTAGTAGTTAAAAAAATCAATAAATAAAACAAAATCAAACTAAACTGAATGCGAGCAGAAAGAAGTTGCATGGGAAAAACCAGGAGCAGTGGAGTTTTGTAAAAGCTGGAGCAGGTGGATTGCTGATGCAGAAAGGTCACCTAGGAGGACTAATTAAAGTGATTATACATGCTTATAACTAAAAATATTAATTTCTGATCAATCACCATAGTAGAATAAAAACTAGTACCTACCAGTTTAGGATGCTTTAGGAATGGAAACAGACCAAGGACTTCTTCAGTGGACTTCTTCTCCATCATTCTTTCCCGAGTGTGTACAGTTCTATTCATGCTGTCACATATGGCTTCAATGTTCGGCCTCAATTTCGTTATTTCTTTTCTTATGGAGTCCAAGTGTTTGGCAATACTATGCTCGTCTTCTCCTGGGAACTCCTCACTTTGCATCTGCAATATGTATCATAACGTTAAGTAATTCAATACTTATGATCAGGCATTTACTGCATGTATTCTCTGTGCTTTTCTTTACTCTGGAAAAATGCTAAAGATCAAGTACTCTCCATGAAAGCCAATTAGCTAATAAACTACACAATCGCATGTATGTACATATATAAAGTATGTAATTCTATTTCAATCTATTTCTGTCAATGCAGATCCAAGAGTTAGGCTTACAGATTCTCTTCTCTTTTTCATGAGCGGTTGCTGTTGCTCTGGTGCACGCTTCCTTCCTCGACCCACAGCACCAAACTTTTTTTTCATGTCTTCTACAGTCTCCACTGAAATAAGTGTCTTTCTCTCTTTTTTGAATTTATTTCTCAGTATTTCAAGTAGAGTAGCCTGAAACAATGATAGAAAGTTAAACCTATGTCCATTATCTGGCTATAAAAAATACATATCAACTAGTAAAAATATATTTAACGCTGCATAATTTTGACAAATTAATGTTTATTCGACTATTTCTTTTATGAATATAACTACCAAATGTATACTCACATATCCAGTTTGGCTGTCATCCCTTAGACATCTGTACTTACAGCACAAAGTACTTAGCACAGTACTGTACATTATGTGGTCTGGATACCTAAATATACAGATTAGAAAATAATATAGGCATATGAATTGTAAGTGAATTGTAAGAAAAATATATATTTGAGAAATAATGTCATGAAATACAGTTGCATTTTACAATTGCTTTAATTTACAAAAAAAACATGCTGAAAAGCATTATCAAAATGAATTTAATAAAACTTTTTCTCTTGAATAAAATATTGCTGTTATGATAGATTTAAAAAAAAAAATAGTAATCATTTTAAAAATGAATATGCTATTTTATGTTATGTAATTATTCTAAAATTGGTTGCCTATGTATCTAAAACAAACACCGAAATCTCAGTTCAAACAGAGTCTGTATTAGAGCTGCACGCAGGGCAGATTTGTCTTTTGATTTGAAACCAATGTCCTTTCTATCAAGGGCCATCTGTACAACTGGAGGAAATATAGGCAATGTATAACATGCGGTCCAAACATGAACACTTGTTGAGGTTTGTGGCACTTCTCTGCATTCTACTGGTAGCACCTTCTCTGAAACAATATGCTCATTTGCTTTTGTTCTATGAAAATACAAAAAACAACAAAAAAAAACAATATTTCATAATTTTAATCACCTGAAAATATCTAAAGACTTGATATTTAAACAGAGCCTTATAATATAACAGCCATATTAATTTTCTACACAGAAGTTTAAAACCATACATTCCCAGTCCTCATTTTCAGGAATTAAACTAGTGAAAATACCTCTCTCTCTCTCTCTCTCTCTCTCTCTCTCTCTGTGTGTTTCCATAAAGAAATGTACTCCCATAATATACATCTTTCTTACAATACAACATTACAATACAAAAAGCGTACTGGTAGTAGTAATTTATACTTTTCAAAGTGATTCCTGTATAGTATGTGGTATTTAAATGTAAATACTAAAACACAACAATAGACTAACATAATGTATAATATATTTGTCATTACATACCTTTTAAGGTTCTCGAGAGCCTTTAAAAATTTGACTTGGTCCTTCATAGTTCGGAAGATCTTTCCAATCATATGTTCTGTCAGACCTAAAAGAGTCTCACCATCTATTTCTTCACCTAATGAACAAAAAAACATAAAATTAATCAGAAAAATAAGCACCAATGTTAACCTGCCATTGTAATTAATATCACAGTTTTAAATGCAAGCAGTACCTTATACACAGTATGATGAGGTGCAATATATAAACATCCATCACTGTCTTCATAAGCATCTAGTGCATGGTAGTCAACTTCATTGCCAGGTGTTAATGTACACCACTCATGCAAAGCCTCTATTTTGAAGGCATGAAGGTGAGAATTAAATTCCAGAGCAAAATACAGTTTCCCACACAAAATCCATGTACACCTAAACTGAATGATATGCAAGATTTTGAAAAAAATGGGTAAATCCTCATGGACTACATCGACAATGAAGTAATCCTTGACTTCGTATTTCACGTGATCCACAGTTAGTTTCTTTACTTTCAGTATGGTTTCATCAGCTTCAAGTTCACTGGCTTGAATATTGCATTTTTCAAGAATAATGTCTTTCAAAGATGTAGATGATAGCTGAACAACACAAGACCCTTCTTGCTCATATGACTGATGCAAAGCATCTGCACAACAAAAATCCCAACACTGTCTTTGTTGATGTCTTTTTGCTAAAGTAAAGCAGATGTTCCGGAAGTTCCACACATTTCTTGCAAGCCGCTTAAAGTACTGGTGCTTTCCTTCAAAACGTAAGCACCAAAGTGATCAAAGTGGTCCAAATTCAGCTAGCAATCTGGGGTAGTGTACCAAGTAATGCAATTTTGGTATAAAATTACCAGGATACAGTCTATTAAATTCGCTGAGAAATTCTCCAATTAAAATCTGCAAATGTGAAAGTGACGACTTTTTCACAACAGGAGACATTACAAAGTCTACTATTTCACGCACCGGCGTAGATTTAGCTAGGGACGGTAGGGACATGTCCCTACCAATGTCAAGGGACCGTTGAATTGTCCCTACCAATAATTTTGATAAATCTTAAACGTCTTTTGTCAAGTCATTTTATCTGCTCCACAAAGGGTTAACTCTCTCAAGCCCCCCGCCCCTCCCCCTCGTTAGTCCTCCCTCCTCCAAAAAAAACAAAACAAAAAAAAAACGCTAATTTGATTGACTTTGGCCCTTCCATACTGCATCACTGTAACACGGACTCAGTGCGTGGCTGACGTCAGGGACCAGCAGAGTGTGTTGTTTTCATTGAAGTGCGAAAGTGCACAAGGACTCGGGAGTGAAAGGTAAATCTCCGGGTTTAAAATAAAATAAAAAATTCTAGTCATTCTTAAACGGTGTACATTGTGCCATAATTTTCACATTTATTTTAAAAAATAAGAATAAATATAATCAGTTTAATTCGATGTTTGTGTTTGTTGGTTAATGCGTTGTCATATTATTTCAATCCTCCTTCCTCCCTTTGTAACTAACTTACTCCTTGCTTGATATTTTTGTATCGTGTGTGTAAAAAGCGAACACGAACATATGTATTTGATTGAATGGACAGTGTGACTATCCAGGCGGCTAAATAAATGCACTATATTATATAGGCAGTAATAAAAAATATATAAAAAGTCAAATTAATGGTGGTGGGGGGGGGGGGGGGGGGGGGACAACGACAGATATACAAATAAATTTCAGTGTGGCGTGAGTAAAAAAAAGGTTGAGAACCGCTGGTTTAGGCTGGACTCTGGAAAGACGCTCATCTGAAGCTGCCGCTTGCCGGTCAGGCTGATATGAGTGTGAGCCACTGACTGAATGAAAGCCAGGTGCCGCGGCTGAAGGTATTGTCAGCTCGTCAGCAACATAGTTTGAGAGAATAAAGCTACCTACCTACCTACCTATTACGTTAGCGACCCATTGCTAGCTGCTAACCCAACGTCCTTGGTGGCTAGCTAGCTTGTTTCACAGCTAAATCATTATGTGTGTGTGTGTGTGAGAGAGAGAGAGAGAGAGAGAGAGAGAGAGAGAGAGAGAGAGAGAGAGAGAGAGAGAGAGACTTTGACTTTTAAAATCCCTTTATTCTATAAATTAGAAAACAATTATAAAAACTAAATAAAGCCAAAACAAACAAAAAAAAAACCACTGGTGCAAAAAAACATAACAAATCCAACATTTCTCATCCCAGTTTCAAAAAGTCCAGTTCAATGAGATCTTAGTCTTTCATAGTTTCTCACAAGAGCATAACAAGCTGCCCCTCCTCAGTCACGGCACACACCCCCTCCCCAATGCACCAACGACTCTCAAAATTGTCCAGGTCGTGCACCATTTTAAAATAAGCAAATTCCATTTTGATCCTGGAGACCATCAGGATCCTAAAAACACTAATAGGATCTATAAAACCAGTGGCTAAAATCTTATTTTTTCGGGATTTTAAAATAGACACTGAACACTGGACACTGACCCCCGGTTCCACTCGGCTAAGATAACGGTTTGTGGCAAAAATGCCATGCAGCACTCTCCATTGCAGGTCTCCGGAGCGCTTAGGCAAGGGAAGCTTATACAGCACCCTCCAGGCAGGAACTTCATCAACAGGGACACTAAGGTGAGCCCTCCACTTAGTGTCCACCAGGTCTTTCAGCTTATTAAAATGTCTGGTTTTCACACAGATCTCATACAATGCCTTTTTCTCAATTGTGTGGAAGGCCACCTCAGTGACCTTCCTAAGTGACAGCAGCTTTCCAGCCGGCTCCTCCTCCTCCTCCTCCACTGTCACTGAAGGGGAGACCAGCACTGCGGGGAACAGGGGTTCCTGCTCTGGAGCCACGCGCTCCGCCAGAAACCTGCTCAGAAACTGGGAGAGTGCTGGACAGAGAGATGCCTGGAGATCACTCAGCACCTTCTCCAGGAAACGCTCTGATCTAATATTCAGTGCAGGGGTTAAAACCCTGCTGGCTTTCCAACTAAAAAGATTAAAGTCAATTAAATGCCCCAGTTTGGTAAAACCGGCTTTAAAAAACAAAGTGGATAAAAAAACAGAGCTAAAAACCTCGCATTTAAAAATGGGGTTAAAAAACAGGGGCTCTTCAAAAACCCACTGTGTGCTCTGTGATTCTTCTGACCTTGTGATCTTTAAAGTCTCCAAGCATTTAAAAGATTCTTATAAAAACCCTCCAACCCTGCATCACTAAAACAATCAAGAGATATTAAAAACAAATGTCTGTCAAAGCCCAGCCTCCCTGCCTTCTGCAACAAACAAAACGCCAGGTCTCTCCAGCTCAGCTGTGGTGTGTACAGCAGTCTCTGGGCAGCCTGCAGCCTAAACGCTGCCATCCTGCTAGGGATATCAATGAGCCCCTGCCCTCCCTCCTCACGGGGGAGATACAAAACAGCCGGGCGCAGCCAGTGATGCCCGCTCCAAAAAAACTGCACCAGGCATTTCTGTATTTCGTTTAACAAAAACAGGGGAGGATCCAGGCACACCAGCTTATGCCAAAGCATGGAGGCGACAAGATTGTTAATGATGAGGACCCTGCCCCTGAAGGAGAGCCGAGAAAGGAGCCACTGCCAGCTCTGCAGCCTCCCCTTCACCCTGTCCAGCAGCCCCTCCCAGTTCTGCTGCATGAATTGCTCATTCCCAAAATAAATACCTAAAAGTTTGACCCCAGTTTTACTCCAGCTTAAAAACGAAGGCAGTAAAGGAGGGGGGGTATGCTCCCAGCTGCCAACAAGAAAAGCTTCACTTTTTGCCCAGTTTACTCGTGCTGAGGTTGCCTTTTCATACATTATAATGCGTGACTCCAGCACAGCGACGTCTTGGTCAGTTGTAACAAACACGCTGAGATCGTCAGCATATGCGGAGAGTTTAATAGGGGTTGCATTGGGTGCAGCTGGCACTGCCAATCCAGGCAGTTTCTCCCTCAGCTGGTGTAACAGGGGCTCTATAGAGAGGGCATAGAGCATCCCTGAGAGGGAGCAGCCCTGCCGTATCCCCCTCTGCACAGGGAAGGGGACAGTCAAACTGTTATTAATCTTCACAACACTAAAAACATTGTGATAAAGGAGTCTTATAAAAGAAGTAAAAACAGGGCCAAAACCAAATGCTTTTAAAACACGAAACAGATACTCATGGTCAACTCTATCAAAAGCTTTTTCTTGATCAAGCGAAATTAGACCAAAATCAACATTAAAAACTTTGGCTACATCAAAAAGATCTCTTAATAAAAACAAATTATCAAAAATCGATCTCTCAGGCACACAGTATGACTGGTCTGTGTGCACCACTGATCCAATCTTGGTCTTTAGGCGATTAGCGAGAGTCTTGGAAAGTAGTTTATAATCGGAGCACAGCAAGGAGACAGGGCGCCAGTTCTTGATGTTACAGAGGTCTCCTTTCTTGGGTAGCAGTGTTATCACTGCCCTGCGGCAGCTCAGCGGCAGCTCCCCATCCCGGACACATTCCTGCAGGACCTGGTACAGGTCCTCACCAACACAGTTCCAAAACTTCTGGTAAAATTCTGCAGGCAGTCCATCCAGTCCGGGAGCCTTCCCTTTGGAGAGCTGCACCACAGCCGCAGTGAGCTCTGGGAATGCCAACGGAATGTCCAGTCCGCTGCTCTCCTCCTTGTCAAGGCTGGGGAGACCCTGGAGAAGCCGCTCCATCTCTCCCGGGTCGCAGCCCTCAGCCTTGTAGAGATCGCCTGAGCTCCGCAGGGCTGGAGACCTCTCTCCCCCCGGGCAGCCTCAGACAGCACATTGTCTTGCGCTCTGCTGTCTTCCTCTCCAGGCCGAAGAAGAAGGCTGTGGGGGCGTCCATATCTTTAAGCTCAGTAAAGCGGGCTCTGAGCAGAGAGCCCTTCACCTTCTTCTCCAGCAGGCTGCCCAGGAGCTGCCTCCTCTCCTGCAGGCCCCGATACGCCCCCTCATCGCTCTCGCTGGCCAGCTGGTTCTCAAACTCAACAATCTCTCTCTCCAGCTCACTGACCACTGCATCCACTGACCTGGTGACATTGAGTGTGTACTGTTGACAGAAAAGTTTTATTTGAATCTTCCCTATATCCCACCACTGTCTTAAACTACTATAATTGTTTTTTTCATTTTGCCAATTTTTCCAAAACAACTCGAAACAATCAGTGAAGTTTTTATCCTGTAGCAGATTGTTATTAAAGTGCCAATATGATTTTGAATGTGATTGGATTGGCAGTGAAACAGTGACGGAAACAAAATGATGATCAGAAAGGCTACTGGGTACTATACTGCTTTTAATGAATTTGTTAATATGCTGCTGTGGAGTATAGAACCTATCCAGGCGTGCCCCTGACAGCTGATTTTGATTGCATTTGATCCATAAATCCATTATCCAACATTTGGTGCATAAATATTAATAAAATCAATAAAAATACCAGCGTGTTTTATTTGTACTTTTAAAAGTCGACCTTGAATAATCTCCTCAATAGATAAAATCTCCGCCCCAAATCCTGGAGAAAATAAAACAGCAACCCCAGCACTAAAATTAGAACCGTGGCTTAAAATGCAGTCGCCCCTCCACTCAGACTGCCAGTGAGACTGATTACTGCTGTCTGAGTGTGTCTCCTGCAATAAAATCACGTTTGAATGCTTACTGTTTAAAAAATCAAATAATTGTGCTCTTTTATTAAAATCCCTGCACCCGTTCACGTTAAAAGAGCCTAAAATAATTTTCTCCATTGATAAAAATAGATTATTCAAAAATAACAAACACGTTAAAAAACAAAAATTCTTAATAAAAATAGCCATTAAAAATGTTTAGATGTGGCTAACGTTTTCCGAACTAAGCTGACATATTTTTTAAGTCTGAACCTTTTTTTCTGTTCAAACTCAATTATAGTCGATTTCCTTAAAATTAAATCTGCAGAACACAAAAACAGTTTCTGGTCTGGGAAGAAGGATTTAATGTCTACTCGCCTCTTACCTTTTGTTTTTTCGAGAAAGTCGCTGATCTCTGTTAGTGAATACAGTTTCCCCCTTTGGCTGGCCGTGATGTCAGAGAGCTGCGAGGTGTCGGAGAGCCCGTCCTCCCATCCATCCTCTTCCGATCCCGCCGATCCGTCCTCCTCCTCGCCCGCAGAATCTCCATCAGCCGCCGGCATCTCCGCTACCGACCCAGCAGGCTGAGGAGTCTCATCACTGGGGGGGACATCAACAGGGCCTGCCTGAGCCCCGAGGCTATCACCCCCAACATCGCTCCCTTCCTGCACCGAGTCCTCAGACAAGAGATCCGCGGGTTGAGGCCCGCCTTTCTCTTGCCCTTCAGACCCGGTGCTCGGCTCCACCACAGCGGAGGGTTGAGACCCTACGCCGCTGTCGTGAGATACCATAATGGGCCCCCACACAGACTCTTCCTCACCCGCCGCCGGGTCGGCAGCAGCAGATGTTCTTTTTTTTAATTTTCTTTTCTTAATGACTGCAGCGTACACCCCCTCCTTGTCTGCGTCGGCCGGCGCTGCAGCCCCCGGTTCGGCTGCAGCCGCGCTGGTACCCGGCTCCTCCGGTCTCTTCCTCCTGGGCCGCGGCTCAGGTCTCGGCGGCTCCTCCACCTCCGCTCTCTGAACAACCGCGGCCGCCTCCCCGTCATCATTACGACTACTTGTCCCTGCTTCAGTTTGTAGCTTGGGGCAGGTCCGTTTAAGATGCCCCTGTTCCCCGCAAGAAAAACATTTAAAAACCTCCGTGCTGGCAAAAACAACATAATCCCTGCCCTCTATATTAAAACGCCAGGCTACATTTAAACTTTTTTCCGGGTTATCAAGTAGTACAAAAACTTGTCTCCTAAAAGACATAACGTGTTTAATTTCTGGATTTTTACATCCAAGGGGAATCATTTTAATCGGCGACATTATTTTACCGTATCTGGAAAGTTCTCTTTCAATCAATGAATTATTAATAAAAGGGGGAATATTCGACAGTATCACTTTGGTAAGAGGCGTAGATAACGGTGTTACAGTTACCAAAGAATCATTCAACATAAATCCCTCTTCCACAATTTTGTTAACCAGATTTTCTTGATTAAGAAAAACGACTATAGCTTTGTTCATCCGTGAGGCGGATTTGATTTTTTCAAAACCGACCACCCGCCCCACGGCAAGCAGCACATCTTCAACAGAATCATTATTTTCGGAAAAAACTTTAAAACCGTGGCGCCTAGTAAGCCCCCCCAACCCACCGGAGTGGGAGCCCATCTTTGGGCACACACTGGCTAAAACGTTTAAAAAGTACTAAGAATAGAAAAAATACTTTTAAAAAACGTTTAAATAAATATATAAGTAAATGGCGATAAATTCACCACTACCGCTCTCACACAGCTCACAAACCCTGCAGCAGCAGAGCCCTCCCACAATCCAGAGAGAGAGAGAGAGAGAGAGAGAGAGAGAGAGAGAGAGAGAGAGAGAGAGAGAGAGAGAGAGAGAGAGAGAGAGAGAGAGAGAGAGAGAGAGAGAGAGAGAGAGAGAGAGAGAGAGAGAGAGAGAGAGAGAGAGAGAGAGAGAGAGAGAGAGAGAGCATGTTTTGATATCGTCATTCAACTAACGTTAGCTAATCACTTCAATTTGGCTTTAGGTGACTAAAGCATAATAGCAACCAAAAAAATAAAGATGGACATAAGGAAGTTTTTTTTACAAAAAGTCAAAGTGTAAGTAGGAAGATGTTATTAAAGTAATAAACACAATTGATAATGATTCTCATAGCAAATGAAAAAATAATTTACTAATGAAGTTAACAGAGTCATACTTTCTCTCTAAACAGCATGCATCAATTTATCATTTTATCAGGCGAGTGAAGCAGTGCAGCCTGGTAAAAGCAGTACAGAGGCAGGTGGAGCAACAGGGTCGCAGGTGGGGTCTGTAATGGCTTAGTGATTATAACAGTGAAAGTGTTAGACTCAGTTTTGAGATATATTATTGTTTGAGGCACATTGTGATATAATAGTAGGCTAATGCTGTATAGTAATACTCAGCAAATAAAGTTAGCATAGCCATATATTTTCTCTCTATATGGCATGCATCAATTTATTATTTTATCAGGTGAATGAAGCAATGCACCCAGGTACGAGCAGCAGCACAGACACAGGAGTGGCAGGCAGAGCACGTGAGCGTGCATGTGCTCATGCTTGTAGCGCCAGGGGTATTGGTAGCTTACAGTAAGGCTGGGATAGGTTATAATTCAGGTTATTAGTAATTCTACAGCAGGGATGTCAAACCAGCTTCCAGGAGGGACACTTTATCATAGTGTTTTAAGTGTATACCAGCAACTTCATGTCAATCAAACTGTCCTCGATTCATGTCCAGCATTCATTTCAAGCCACCAGAAGTTACCATTTAATAGCTGTCAACTAAAAAATTTCTTCCCGGGGGGGCATGCCCCCGAACCCCACTAGCGACCGTGACTCCGCCCCCCTACAAAATTGTGTCCCCACCAATGTTCAAACCAAACCTACGCCCTTGACCTCCGGAATGAAGCAACCGGAGGTGGATGGAAAGACTCAATATTGCAGCTACCGGGGCATGCAAGACTCCATATCGTAGATACCGGGCATGCAATTATATATATATATATATATATATTAATGTTATTTTTTTTTCTTTTTTTTTTTGGATGTTTGGAGTTTTACTCGCGCATAGTTTTGTATGTTATTTCCGAATTTCTCCTTAGACATGTCTGAAGGGGACACTGTATTACTTAAAACGTGAATTAACGTATTAAAACGTGTTAACTGTGAGCAGTTACCTTGGGATTACACACCAGGTTCAGACGCATTGAATGGACTAATGTATCCGCAGGCGACCTAAGACTCACCGTTTCAACGGTGTCAGTAGTGCTCAACAGAAAATAATGCATACAGAAAAATAATGCATACAGAAAAATATTGTATACTGGCCATGGGCTTTGGTTTTCCCCAGCGCCGTAACTAAGCATTTAGCTACCGGGGCATGCAAATATATATATATATATATATATATATATATATATATATATATATATATATATATATATATATATATTTATAAATTGCATGGACCTCCGGAATGAAGCAACCGGAGGTGGATGGAAAGACTCAATATTGCCTCTACTGGGGCATGCAAGACTCCATATCGTAGATACCGGGCATGCAATTATATATATATATATATATATATATATATATATATATATATATATATATATATATATATATATATATTATTGTTTTTTTTTTTCTTTTTTGTTTTTTTTTGGATGTTAGGAGTTAGGATGGTATTTACTCGCGCATAGTTTTGTATGTTATTTCCGAATTTCTCCTTTAACATGTCTGAAGGGGACACTGTATTACTTAAAACGTGAATTAACGTATTAAAACGTGTTAACTGTGAGCAGTTACCTTGGGATTACACACCAGGTTCAGCCGCATTGATTGGACTAATGTATCCGCAGGCGACCTAAGACTCACCGTTTCCACGGTGTCAGTAGTGCTCAACAGAAAATAATGCATACAGAAAAATATTGTATACTGGCCATGGGCTTTGGTTAGCATACAGTGTCCCCTTCAGACACTAAACAGTGGCCTACAGTTTTATGTTTGTCTGAAAAAAACAACTACAATTGGTATTTTTAATAATCATTAACATGTTCATTATTTCAATATACAAACATGCAGTATTTTGCAATTATTTAAATCCAATCTTCTCCACTGCAGTTAAACTATGGTTGTTTTTCCTATGCACTTGACAGTGGTGGTGGGTGTTTTTGCCAGAAACTGCTTTAAGTGTGTGATGCAGTCTTGTAAGATTTATTGACATTATGTTGATAATCAGAACAACAGGGTTCACCAACCTCGACTAGGTCAGGGTTAACACAGTTGAGCTCAGATGAAACAGCCCATTTGCAATGTACAGTACTGGGTGGCTATTGGTCATTCAGCAGTGTGATGCAAATACCTGCAGTTACCACAAAGCGCTGACCTGAGCACACTTGCTCATTTGCTATTCTAGTTTTCTCCCTGGGATGCTCGTACTTAAATATTTAATATAAATGGACTTTAGTTGGTATATAGGGGGCTGGTGTCTATAGAGTTAACACAAACTGTTTTACAATTTCTGAAAATGAAATTAAGAAGTTGTGAGCGATGGGGATATAAATAGGCCCAATTAATCCCACACCTGCCGCACACCTTCTGTGAATGATGCAATTGTCAGCAAATGATTTACTGACCATCCCAATATAATTTAGGAGCAAAAGAAACATCTGTAATTGGCGTAATTACAGGGATTAATTATAGCATTGTTTCTTTACCGAATATCTCAATCGTCCTGCCTGGGGACAGACGTGAAGTTATGTATATATACATTTAGTGTGCCCAATTATTTTACCCCCGATTTTCTCCCCAATTGGAATGTCCAATTATTTTTTCTCCTCATCGCAGCAATTCCTTACACAGCTCAGGAGATTCAAAGGTTCAGTGGGCGTCCTCCGATCCCACAACCAAACTATTATCCTCTTTTACACCCAGGAACTCGAGAGCGGATGTCAGCGAGCTACTGACCTCTGGAGGACAAAGGCCAGCCCTGCAGGTGTCCGCTTTTGAGCTCACAGGGCGCCTGGCCAGCAGGGTTCACTGTAGCGCAATGAGGAGAAACAGTCCCTTTTGTTTTTGCTTCCCTAACCCACGGGAGTGCCAGAGCCAATGTTACTCTCCCTTTGGAATTCACAGCGAAGACCGACAACTTTGCACAGCCAGGACGCGAACCTGTGCTGTATGACCACACAACCACGCTTTTACCAGGTGAGCCACTCGAGGACCCCCTGATAGTGTTTTTGAGGTTAAGATTCATTTAAAAGTTATAACTAGCTCTTTATTTTATATATATATATATATATATATATATATATATATATATATTGCACCAGGATGAGTGAACAAAAGGAAAAGTGAAACGAAGAAACTGTAAAAAATGACGACTGGACACCAACCACTAAAAGCTGGTAATTTTAAACTTTAAAGAGATAGTTTATACCCTCTAAGCGGGCAATTTCTAATCTCTTTATTCATGCCACTGTCTGGTGCTCCAAGGGAGACTACAGTTGGATTTTTATACCAGCTCTGTTATCCCCAGCTGGGGATGAAATCCATTGCGAAGGGGATGAAGTGGAGGTGGCTGTACACACACACACACAATTTGTTACAAACTGTTTATCCAATTGACAGGAAACTTAGCATCAACATTATAGAGTATACATTAATGATAATATACAAGATTGTGAATGTCACACAGTTTTACATACATCTGGATAATCCCTCATCAGACTGTGATTAAACATTTCATTGCTAATTCTTATTCTATCCTGTACATACTGTTGATATGTCATGTTCATCGTTTAGAGTTTACGTGGCAGGAGATGTATATGTATACATAAGCATAGGCAAATTGTAAGCATGGCAAATTCTTTGTTGAGATTTAGTAATGTCTTTCTCAAAGAGACCCAAGTGTAAATGTTTGTCGTAATCACCATGGATAATAGCATTTACATAATGTCCCGTGACAAGAAATTACATCTAAAATACAAATGTATTTTTTTCAGATTTGTAAAAAAAGACCTGCTTCTCCTGGTGTTGTATCCTTGCTGGACGGAGATGGTGAAGATGCTGGAGGCGGCCAAGCCAGCACAGTATGGGGTAGATTTGACAAGGGACAAGAAAAGGTAATTAGAATTACAACGTGATGTTTAGGAACCCGCATTAGAGCGACAGATAGATTCAAATTATTATTTTTCTCTGTCCCCTTACATTTGTATGCTGTTTGAAATCATATTTTTGTAATAATCTGTTTTCAGGATATGCCATAGACCTAGGTTAGATGAGCCAAAATGTCTTTATATCAGTAGTAACTGTGTATAGCCAGGTATACAATCGGAAACTTAATTCACTTTTGAGTTATTGTCTATGTTTGGTACACAGCTTATCTTCCTGATTTTATTTTTATTTTTTTTAACTTAGGTTCCATTACCAGTGCTGTCCCATAAAAATAAACCATTTTCCTGCCACATTGTTTCACCCTCTGGACATATCAATGATTCAGATCTTTTACACATATCCATCTTATATGGATGTTTTGTGTTTTGTTTATAAAAAATGTGTAAATGTGTAAAGGACTAGGGGTTGTGGTGTTTGTCTGAAGTAAGAGAGTGGTGGTGTAACATCAAATCATTTGCAGCACGAATAAGTCACAGTCACTGGCCATGTCATGCACACTTATTTCTAACTCATTGGTTGATCGAAAATAAGTTTAACATGCAATGGAGTAGTTCATTGGTTTTATACGCTCCCTTTAAAGATGTAATAAACAATCTCATCCAGTGGGATCTCTTTTCAGAGTGTGCAGTAGCAGAAGGGGATTGTGGGAATGTGTGGAGCTAAGGAAGGTAGAAGGAGATGCGCAGTAGAAACCCTGGGATATGTTTACACAATGAACTAATTTGTGGATGAATATCGTTGGTGTTAATTAAAGTTAATAAGACAAAATATTTTAGTGTAAAATTATACTTGATGGTGGGGTACTGCCTTTTTTAATTTTTACAGAGATGTCATTTTTTAAATCTTATTGCTATCTTACCAGAAGGCCACCTCCCCTCCAGACATTCCGATCAGAGAAAAGAGACAATTCGAAGCCAACCCAAAGAGACGTCCAAGACCTTGTCTGGGCTGCCTATTTGTAATATCAGCTAAAAAGGAGGCTCCTGTAACAGTAAGTTATCTTTCCTGTAGCCATTCCCTAGACTGCAGTGTTATGTGGCACTTCATTACCAAATCAATCAGAAAACATGTCACCTTCAGTTAGTCCATTTTTTTAATTTGTTTTTTAAAAATCAATTAAAAGATATTTAAACTTGTCAGTTTTTGTTTACATTGCATTATTTTGGAACTCTTAATACAATTATTGATAATAGAAACAACTTTGCAAATGCCATTACTATTTTTCAGATTCCTAGGATGAAACCGGACAGCGTGTGTTTGTCTTCGCCCTCCAGAGTCAGCCCTGGGGTGGTAGCGGTGAGCTGAGCATAATAAAATAATTGGCCATTCCAAATTGGGGAGAAAATAATAAAAAATAATTGGCAACGACTAAATTTATAAAAAAAAAAAAAAAAAGTGAAATGCTTCAGTTTTTACAAGCTTGATTAATATGCCCCTATTTACCAGATAGAGGGGTCTACTATTCAATGGTTCTATAGAATGTTGACACACGCTGATGAAAAAATAGCACCATCTAGATTTCTTCCTTATCAAGCAACTAAATCAGACACCATATATCTTGTGATCGTAGCAGATTTTGCCCATTTTGAGGATAAGTGATACCAAACATTAAACAAACTACATGGGAAGTTTTATTAAAAGGATTCTCACCTTTCCCCAGCATACAGCTGATCCTGTCCTAATGTGAAGGTGGATCCAACAAGTGACATCGTGATCCTGCCAGTCGAAGTGCAGAAAAATCACAGTCGAATGCATGTTGGCCTGATAACCAAATATTGTTCTTTTTTTTTTTTTTTTTTTTTAATCCTGCGCTAGTAAATCATGTATCTGTGTCAGGATAGCATATACAGCATGCTCATGCCTAAGTAAACAAACATTTTAAGAACATAAGAAAGTTTACAAACGAGAGGAGGCCATTCGGCCCATCTTGCTCTTTTGGTTGTTAGTAGCTTATTGATCCCAGAATCTCATCAAGCAGCTTCTTGAAGGATCCCAGGGTGTCGGCTTCAACAACATTACTGGGGAGCGGGTTCCAGACCCTCACAATTCTCTGTGTAGAAAAGTGCCTCCTATTTTCTGTTCTGAATGCCCCTTTATCTAATCTCCATTTGTGACTCCTGGTCCTTGTCGAAAAAGTCCCCTGGGTCGACATTGTCAATACCTTTTAGCATTTTGAATGCTTGAATCAGATCACCGCGTAGTCTTCTTTGTTCGAGACTGAATAGATTCAATTCTTTTAGCCTGTCTGCATACGACATGCCTTTTAAACCCGGGATAATTCTGGTCGCTCTTCTTTGCACTCTTTCTTGAGCAGCAATATCCTTTTTGTAACGAGGTGACCAGAACTGAACACAATATTCTAGATGAGGTCTTACTAATGCATTGTAAAGTTTTAACATTACTTCCCTTGATTTAAATTCAACACTTATCACAATATATCCGAGCATCTTGTTGGCCTTTTTTTATAGCTTCCCCACATTGTCTAGATGAAGACATTTTAATAAAGAACAAAAATAAAAATCACTTTGTTCTTGAGTTTATTTTGGTATCTTTTGAAATTGGTATTCTTCTTGTGTGTGTTTGTGTATATGCATGTGTGTGAAGGATGTGGGTTGGTGGGAGGGTGTTCATTTTAATGGATTTATGTCTTTTTAAGACAGAATGCTTTTGACAGCTGTTTTGTTGTGTTCACAAAGCTTTAACACTTGAATAAGTCCTTGAGAATTTCATGCAATCTTTTAAAGGTTTTCTGACCTGTAAATTAGTCCTACAACCACACAATGTCAGTGGAGTACACCTAATATGTGTAATTAACAATAATTAAACATTACCAATTTTGACATGATGAATTAACACACAGAAAGGGCTAATGACTAATCAAGCTTTAAATCCAATTTCTTAAAGGCTTAAAAAAAATAGAGTGGTTATCTTCTTTCTTGGATTTGGGATTTCTATTATAATATTTTTATTTAAGTATTTCTTCAAGATATAGGCAGTGCCATTTACAGTGTGGCCCTGAATCTTGGATTACTAGCCTCCTTGAGGATCTTTAAAATACATATTCCTGCTCGAGCAATATTTTAAAAAAATATATCTCTGGTTGCAATTTGGTTTTTAACATCAGGGAAATGATTCATCTATATGCTAAGGGTTGCAACTTTAAGATCTCTTTTTTCAGTAATTTCAAATGTCTGTCTACTAAAGCCTTTCTATAATGTTCTAAAGATAAATGGCAGATTATGAAAAATATATTGTCGTCACAGTGCATGACTGCAAATGGGTACTGATGTACATTTTGTAATCTGGCACAGTCATGTTTTTTTTCTTTTTCTAAAACCAAAAGCCTTGATTGCCTCAATTTCTATAGCTATAATTACTCATTAGCCAATAGTTAATGTGTTAATAACTTATTTATTCTTTAGATCAGTTTATGGGGAATTTGTATTTGGTCATGTGGACATCTGGAGGTTATAGGACGGACTGACTTATCATTATATATATATATATATACACACAGTGACACTCAAAAGTATTCACCCCCCTTGGACTTTTCCACATTTTATTGTGTTACAAATGGAATCAAAATGGATTTAATTAGGAGTTTTTGCTACTGATCAACACAAAAAGTGAAAAGTGAAAAATAAAATCTACAAATTGTTCTAAATTAATTACAAATATAAAACTGAAAATAATTGATTGCATAAGTATTCACTCCCTTTTGCTATGACACACCTAAATAAGCTCTGGTGCAACCAATTGTCTTTAGAAGTCACATAATTAGTTGAATGGTGTCCACCTGTGTGCAATTAAGGTGTTTCACATGATTTCAGGTTAAATACACCTGTCTCTGGGAGGTCCCACAGTTGGTTAGTACATTTCCTAACAAAAACTACATCATGAAGATGAAGGAACATTCAAAGCAAATCCGGAATAAGGTTCTTCAAAAGCACCAATCGGGTAGGATATAAGAACATTTCCAAGGCATTGAATATCCCCCGGAGCACAGTAAAGTCCATTATTAAGAAATGGAGAGAATATGGCACAACTGTGAATCTGTCTAAAAAAGGCTGTCCTCAAAAACTGAGTATCCGGGCGAGAAGGGCACTAGCCAGGGAGGCCACCAAGAGGCCTATGGCAACTCTAAAGGAGTTACAGTCTTCCACGGCTGAGCTGGGAGACACTGTGCATACGGCAACAATAGCCCGGGTGCTTTACAAAACTGGCCTTTATGGGAGAGTGGCAAAAAGAAAGCCATTGTTGAAAAAAACTTGCATCAAATCTCGGCTAGAGTTTGCCAGAAGGCATGTGGGAGACTCTGAGACCAAGTGGAAGAAGATTCTATGGTGTGATGAGACCAAAATAGAGCTTTTTGGCCACAACGCTAAGCGCTATGTTTGGCGCAAGCCTAACACCGCACATCATCCTGAGAACACCATCCCTACCGTGAAGCATGGTGGTGGCAGCATCATGCTATGGGGATGCTTCTCTGCGTCAGGGCCTGGAAAGCTCGTGAAGATGCAAAAATTGCAGTGTCCAGATGTGCAAAGCTGGTAGAGACTTATACAAATAGACTCGTGGCTGTAATTGCTGCCAAAGGTGCCTCTACCAAATATTGACTCAAGGGGGTGAATACTTATGCAATCAATTATTTTCTGTTTTGTATTTGTAATTAATTTAGAACAATTTGTAGATTTTATTTTTCACTTTGACATTATGGACTTTTTTGTGTTGTTCAGTGGCAAAATCTCATAATTAAATCCATTATGCAGCTGATGCATAGTTCACTCACCCTAGTCTCTGTAAGTCCAGAAGTTACATAAATATTAAGTATTATTTAATCCATCAATACTTCAACATTCGTAAAAGATCTTCACTCCAAATCTCACTTTATAGGCTTTACAGTACACCAAACTGCTATATCATTCTCTTGCTGTTTTGTGAGGTTTTTGAAATTGAGAGGAGCCCTAAGCTAAACTGCTATATAACATCCTGCAACATGCTTGTGGTTCAGTGTTGAGCTCTGAAGATGAGGTCACTGCTGCTTGTCTGCCTGCTTGTGGTCACACTGACTGTGGCTATTCCTGCCCCTATGTAGAGGGGTCTGAAACAGACAAAACAATGAAGGTTGGTAGAAATAGATAAAATTGTATTCTTAAAACTATGTATTTATTTGCATTACTTATTATTTAAACTGAACAAAATTAACTCTAATGAAACTCGTATTTCTAACTTGAGACATAGTATCCATTGAAAGTTAATTTCTGCAAATATATGGTAGTTCCATTCAAGGTGAAACAACTTCTAACGTAAGAAAGAAAAACATTTTACTCACTTGCAGGCAATATTCCCATATTCTAGATATTTATCTTCTAGGGTAAAACCACAAGAAACTAATCCAGGTAGACCAGAATTTTAACTGAAGTCCTTATCAACCTTGCCTATATGTTGCTGCAGGTCTTCAAAGGATGTTGGGTAATGATTACTGTGAAAAACGTTTTCTCATTTCACAGGAAGAGCAATTCCATTCTACCCAGTGTAGGGACTGTGAGCATGTGTTAATGCCATTCATGCAATCTTATTAGGTGTGGCTGAAACACTGAAATAATAAGGAACTTGCAGCACTCTCCTCTCCCAGATCACCAAAGATGTTTTACTTTCTTTTTTTTTGTGTGTGCTGAAAGTCAATTTCAATTTCTTATGTCTATTATACTGTATCTGGATAATCATTTAAACAAATCTTGTTATATCATGATATTTTAATATATTTTATATAAATGTTGTATTAGGCTGTGTGGTCCAGTGGTTAAAGAACAGGGCTTGTAACCAGGTTCCCGGTTCAAATCCCACCTCAGCCACTGACTCATTGTGTGATCCTGAGCAAGTCACTTAACCTCCTTGTGCTCTGTCTTTTGGGTGAGACGTAATTGTAAGTGACTCTGCAGCTGATGCATAGTTCACACACCCTAGTCTCTGTAAGTCGCCTTGGATAAAGGCGTCTGCTAAAATAAACAAATAATAATACTATTCTTTTCTTACCCAAGTGTGAACTATTTAAATAATATCCCTGATACCGATATAGTAAATGGAAGTGCACAACAAGTAAGGTTTATGAAATGATGTGGTTAGCCCCACCCACTTTAAATTATTTGGTTAACCCCGCCCATTGGCGACTCATGGCTTGAAAAACTGGTGGGGCACAGCACCCCCATCACCACCCCCCCCCCCCGCCCCCCCCGAAAAAAAAAAGCTCAATCCCGATGCCCGAATTTAACCATTTTTATGTAAACATTAAGCAAGCTTTCTAAGATTACCAGATATTTCATCACAAACAGTTCTACGCCAGATTGTCACAATCAAGAGAGCTGCAAACAACACTTTACAGGCAAGAGTCTCTTATCGACAGACATCTACACCTGCACTAACCTGAGCGTTTGAAATGGAAGGATCGTCACACTCTTGTGCTGTTCGTAACATTCTGAACTACAGAAGAGTCAGGTTCGGTTTCTGTTGATGTCTCTGGCGTTGGAGGTTTAGCTTTTTTGTTGTAGAAAAACTCCAAACGTAGCTGTATTTTTGCCATTTTAACAGGGCTCAAATTCACTCCGTTTTAGCACATATTTTCGCTGACTGAAAAAGTGAAAGTCTCACACGAGAACAAATATAACGGTGAAGGGTCTTAGACACTCTTTGTTATGTTATTATGTTTTGAAAGTTTGAAATAAACTGCGCATTTTTAAATAATAAACCCTGGCAACAGTGGCGTAGCCAGGATTTTTTTTTCGGGAGAGGGTGGCAATGGTAACTTTTTTAAGGTGAATAGTCACAGTGGTGAAATTGGCAACCTGATTTCTTATTAGTGCATTGACGTTTTATTTTCGAAAAATAAAGAACTTTTTTTTTTTTAACAGAAGATCCAATAACCAAATACACTGTTTTGCAAAATAGTTAAAAAGAGAGATTCAGTTCAGAACACTTCCGTTTAAAAACTAAAAAGGAAATACGAAGCAAAGGACTTGAACTTTTAACATGCGCATCAGATTTCAATTTCACATTATGATAATAAGTAACTATATATAATTTCATTCGTACTTATGGTTGTTCATTTCACATTTTGTGTTCAAAGCAAAGCAAACCATTTTATTTAATTTCACAAATCCTGACTAATGTAATTACTCTTTGACTGACGCAGGACTGCCGATGGTACCTAATCTTCTGGAGGTTCGGGGGAGGAGGGACTTGTGTACACAGTTGCATTAACTACATTGTATAACTACAGCGCCTTTAAACACAAAAACATGTACAAACAGCTGATCAAACAAAAAACTTGGTTGATTGACAGCAAATCCAACCACTCATTTTTTTTTGGTATCACACTGCACTGACATTCGCTGACGGACACGTTGTAGCCTAAACAAATAATCAGAATGAAAACAAGTAGGTAATCGAACTCAGGAATTGAAACAGTTTTGCCGGTTTTCTCTCAGCAGCGTCCAGAACTGTTTTCATTCTGATTTATTTCTTTAGTTATTCAATTAATAACAGGTTGTACATTTACCACTCCATCTCCAAGACCTGGATGGACTTGGTTACCGTCCCTTGATGAAGCTGGCTGCACAATCCGTGAAAAATAATAATCTTATTAGTAGGCTGGCTGCTGGAGAGGTCAGCTGGCAATAAGATATGTCATGAGGCGAGTGCATTCTATGTAAATACATAGGCTACTCATTACATAGTAGATGTCCTCTACCACATCTATGTGTGTAGTAGCTAGGCTACATAGCATATACAGTAATGATAGCATATATGTTTCATGCATCTGTGTTTGGGGTTGAGCAAGTACAGCTTGCTTATGTATTCTCATTGGTTGATAGCAACGCGGTAAATAAAAAAGTTCTTTCCGTGAGCGAAAAGAAAAATCAGCGCCGCCCATGCCACGTCCGCCCCGCTATAATGGGAAGCGAAAAATATAACAATATTGCAATTTCTTACACATGTTTCAGTGTGAACGATCCTAACACAGTGGCTAAGCCACTGCCTGGCAGAAATCTGGGGGGGGGGGGGGGGGGGGGGGGAACGGTGTCAGTAGTGCTCAACAGAAAAGAATGCATACAGAAAAATATTGTATACTGGCCATAGGCTTTGGTTTTGCCCAGCGCCGTAACTAAGCATTTAGCTACCGGGGCATATATATATATCCCGGGCATGCAAGACTCCATATCGTAGCGACCGGGGCATGCAATTATATATATATATATATATATATATATATATATATATATATATATATATTACTATTATTATTATTTATTTCTTAGCAGACGCCCTTATCCAGGGCGACTTACAATTGTTACAAGATATCACAGTATTTTTACTACAATTACCCATTTATACAGTTGGGTTTTTACTGGAGCAATCTAGGTAATGTACCTTGCTCAATTGTACTGCAGCAGTGTCCTACACCAGTGATTGAACCCATGACCCTCCGGTCAAGAGTCCAGAGCTCTAACCACTACTCCACTACTTGTTATTTTTTTTTTTTTGGATGTTAGGAGTTAGGATGGTATTTACTCGCGCATGCAGGTTCAGACGCATTGATTGGACTAATGTATCCACAGGCGACCTAAGACTCACCCTTTCAACGGTGTCAGTAGTGCTCAACAGAAAAGAATGCATACAGAAAAATATTGTATACTGGCCATGGGCTTTGGTTTTGCCCAGCGCCGTAACTAAGCATTTAGCTGCCGGGGCATGCATATATATTATTATTATTATTATTATTTATTTCTTAGCAGACGCCCTTATCCAGGGCGACTTACAATCGTAAGCAAAAACATTTCAAGCGTTACAATACAAGTAATACAATAAGATATATATCATTGCATGCACCTCCGGTTGAAGCAACCTGAGGTGGATGGTAAGACTCCATTTCGTAGCTACCGGGGCATGCAAGACTCCATATCGCAATTATATATATATATATATATTGTAGCGAGCACAGGGATTAACGGAGACACGCACACAATAGCTCTTTTAGGTAATGCAGTTTATTAAGCAGCTAACAGCAAGTCAGCGCCCTCTATGAACACACACACACAGCCCTTCCCCACACCAGAGCACTACTCTGCCTCTCAGGGTGACATTCACATATATATCAAACAACACCGGAAGGGTAATAACAATTACAGGGAAATGCATAGAACAGTACGCAAACTTTTACAGTAACAACAAATAAACACAACAACAATAATTCAGTTTCTCCCCTACCATAGTTCGTACTCCCAGCATCCACGGCTGCACATTAACCAAATGTAGGGGACTGGCTCCGGGCACAGCGCCCTATTCGACGACAGGTGGCAACGGCGAGTCAGTCCAGCCGTGCCCGTTACACAGCCCCCATCTTAGGGCCGAACGTCCCGCTGGCCCAACACTTAATGTCTCACAAAGTCAGAGAGTCCCGGGGGTGGTCGACGGATACGCTGGCCGCGCTGGAGCACAGGTGCAGCGGGCTGGGAGTCAGCTGGAGCCGGAATGCTCCTACCTGGACCACCAGCTGGTGAACTATTCGGTGGTTGCAAGGGGGAAGCGCTTTCCCTGTCCTGGGAGCTGGCCTCCGGGCTGGCTGCAGGGACAACCGAGTTTGTTCTGTGGCGGTAGGGGGCCAAGCGGTCTTGGTGGAGCACAACCGCCCGGCTACGGGTCCGCAGCCGCACTCGAGAAGTCACCTCGGAGAGCCTCTCCAGAACAACACAGGGGCCCTCCCAGTTACTGGCCAGCTTGGGGCAGAGTCCCTTTCTTCGCCGAGGGCAGTGAGTATCGTATGCCCGTTTCTGGCGCTGGCCAGCTGAGGTGAGGTGCTTCCGAGCGTAAACATGGGCAGTGTCCAATCGGTCCTGTAGCTGCTGGAGGTATTCCGGGCCGGTAGGTTCCAGAGTGTGGAGCTGAGGTGGCCGGCCAAACACAAGGTCCACTGGGGTGCGGAGCTCTCTCCCAAACATAAGAGCCGCTGGCGTGCACCCTGTAGATTCATGCACTGCAGTCCGGTAGGCCATTAGGACCAAGGGCAAGCATTGATCCCAGTCACGCTGGTGCTGGGAGGTCCACATGGTCAGCTGGGTGGCAAGGGTGCGGTTAAACCGCTCCACCAATCCATCGCTCTGTGGGTGTAGTAGGGTTGTCCTGGTTTTCTTAATACCCAGCCGCCTGCACACCTCACCAAACACCTGCGCTTCAAAGTTACGCCCCTGGTCACTGTGTAGCTCCTCGGGAACCCCAAACCGGCAGAACATGCCTTCCAGCAGTGCCTCCGCGCAGGTAGTCGCGCTCTGATCGGGGACTGCGTACGCCTCGGGCCATTTAGTAAAGTAATCCATGGCCACCAGGACGTACCGGTTGCCCCCCTCCGTCCGTGGAAACGGCCCTAAGATGTCCACACCGACGCGCTCTAATGGTGCCCTGTGACAAAGACGGCTGCAGGGAGGAACTCAGACCAGAGAGAGAAACACACAGACAGACGGTGATGATGAGAGAAACTGAGTGTGATGGTTGCACTCAGCGTTTAATAACAAATAAATAAAAAGGTTTAACAAACAGAACACAAAACAGGACACGGCACTTGAGCCAAAATAAACAGACAAACAAAACGAACTACACAGACAAACACGGTGAGCTTCTTTTACTATTATTTTACTTTATAATACCCTCCGTCTCCTAACCCGTTCTCCACTCACCGAACACCAACCCCCAGTGAGTGAAAACATGCAGCTTTTATGCAGTTGTACCGAGATTCGATTGCTAGTCAATCATTCAATTGTAATCTCGGTACAACTGCACGTGAATTAATTAAAGTGCAATTCCCCGTGCTCACATATTACTTTTTACTTGCACGTGATGTGATGTGCCATCCCCGTGCCTAAATACAAATATACAATTTACACACACGTGAAACACAGACCGCTTATATCCCGTGTACCAATGCCTATACACCAACATTTACACACAACACGTAACATAACATACACAGGGGGGGGCACTTTGCCACATATACCCCCCCTTGTGCAATGCACACATGGCCTCAATGGCCACCTCCCCCCTCAGTCCCAAAGTCCCGGAAGAGGGGGAAGCAAGTTGTTTCTGGGGGTTGCCATGGTGGAATGTCTGGCACCCCCCAATTGTTCGTGGCTGGCAGCTCCCTCTTCCGGGGCTTCAGCCACACTATCTGCTGCCGCGAAAGTGCAGCTGGTCTCCTGACCTCCCCCTCTTTCTTTATGGCCGGCAGCTCCCCTTCATGGAGCTCCGGCCACAGTGTAGCGACCCGAGGCAAAGCAGAGGCCCCGGCGACCCCAGGCGAAGCAGGACCCTCGATGACCTCAGGCGACGGCAGCAGCAGCGGACCCTCGGGAGGTGGAGGCAGAGGCAGCTCCTGCTCCTCTCCCTCGGGTGGTGGTGGAGGCAGAGGCAGCTCCTGCTCCTCTCCCTCGGGTGGTGGAAGCAGAGGCAGCTCCTGCTCCTCTCCCTCGGGTGGTGGTGGTGGGTGCAGAGGCAGAGGCAGCTCCTGCTCCTCTCCCTCGGGTGGTGGTGGAGGCAGAGGCAGCTCCTGCTCCTCTCCCTCGGGTGGTGGTGGTGGAGGCAGAGGCAGCTCCTGCTCCTCTCCCTCGGGTGGTGGTGGCAGTGGCAGCTCCTGCTCCTCTCCCTCGGGTGGTGGAGGCAGAGGCAGCTCCTGCTCCTCTCCCTCGGGTGGTGGTGGAGGCAGAGGCAGCTCCTGCTCCTCTCCCTCGGGTGGTGGTGGAAGCAGAGGCAGCTCCTGCTCCTCTCCCTCAGGTGGTGGAGGCAGAGGCAGCTCCTGCTCCTCTCCCTCGGGTGGTGGTGGAGGCAGAGGCAGCTCCTGCTCCTCTCCCTCGGGTGGTGGTGGCAGTGGCAGCTCCTGCTCCTCTCCCTCGGGTGGTGGAGGCAGAGGCAGCTCCTGCTCCTCTCCCTCGGGTGGTGGTGGAGGCAGAGGCAGCTCCTGCTCCTCTCCCTCGGGTGGTGGTGGAGGCAGAGGCAGCTCCTGCTCCTCTCCCTCAGGTGGTGGAGGCAGAGGCAGCTCCTGCTCCTCTCCCTCGGGTGGTGGTGGAGGCAGAGGCAGCTCCTGCTCCTCTCCCTCGGGTGGTGGTGGAGGCAGAGGCAGCTCCTGCTCCTCTCCCTCAGGTGGTGGAGGCAGAGGCAGCTCCTGCTCCTCTCCCTCGGGTGGTGGTGATGGCGCTGCCGGCTCCTCCGACAGCGGGGGTAGGGCTGGTGGCGCTGCCGGCTCCTCCGACAGCGGGGGTAGAGCTGGTGGCGGGCGTCTCCGCTGGGCTCCCTTCAGCAGCAAAAACAGCGGCTGCTGTGGAGCCTGAGCTTCACGCCCTCGTCCCTCCCAAAAAAAAATAGGGGTTTGGGCCTTCAGCTCCTCCCCTCCGGACACAGGACGCACCGACTCCTCCCTCTCGGGCCGTGGACGCACCGACTCCTCCCTCTCGGGCCGTGGACGCACCGACTCCTCCCTCTCGGGCCGTGGACGCACCGACTCCTCCCTCTTGGGACGTGGACGCACCGACTCCTCCCTCTTGGGACGTGGACGCACCGACTCCTCCCTCTTGGGACGTGGACGCACCGACTCCTCCCACTCGGGCTGTGGACGTTCGGGCTCCTCCCACTCAGGCTGTGGACGTTCGGGCTCCTCCCACTCAGGCGCAGGACGTTCGGGCTCCTCCCACTCAGGCGCAGGACGTTCGGGCTCCTCCCACTCAGGCGCAGGACGTTCGGGCTCCTCCCACTCAGGCGCAGGACGTTCGGGCTCCTCCCACTCAGGCGCAGGACGTTCGGGCTCCTCCTCCCCTGGCTCCTGCTCTGGGCAGTCCTCGTCCTCATGCCCATAAGCAATGCACATGGTGCACCACCTTGGCTCCCTCTGCTTCCTCCTCACTTTTCCCCCTCTCTGCCTCCTTCTGCTCACCTTCCTCCTTTGGGCTGGTTCCTCCTCCTCTTCCTGGAAGGGGCAGACAGCCACCGTGTGCCCATACACCCCGCAGGCAAGGCACCAACCTTGGTCCTCCAACCTGCCGAGGAGATCCTCCAGCTCACTGCAGCCGTCTCTCCAGTTCCAGCCTTCCATTTTTTTTTTTTTTTTTTTTTATTTACTTTTCCACAAAAAAAACTGCGGTTCCCGCTCTGGCCTGAGCCCTGGAGGCGCTGTTGTCCCGGTTCTGACACCACGTGAGACAAAGACGGCTGCAGGGAGGAACTCAGACCAGAGAGAGAAACACACAGACAGACGGTGATGATGAGAGAAACTGAGTGTGATGGTTGCACTCAGCGTTTAATAACAAATAAATAAAAAGGTTTAACAAACAGAACACAAAACAGGACACGGCACTTGAGCCAAAATAAACAGACAAACAAAACGAACTACACAGACAAACACGGTGAGCTTCTTTTACTATTATTTTACTTTATAATACCCTCCGTCTCCTAACCCGTTCTCCACTCACCGAACACCAACCCCCAGTGAGTGAAAACATGCAGCTTTTATGCAGTTGTACCGAGATTCGATTGCTAGTCAATCATTCAATTGTAATCTCGGTACAACTGCACGTGAATTAATTAAAGTGCAATTCCCCGTGCTCACATATTACTTTTTACTTGCACGTGATGTGATGTGCCATCCCCGTGCCTAAATACAAATATACAATTTACACACACGTGAAACACAGACCGCTTATATCCCGTGTACCAATGCCTATACACCAACATTTACACACAACACGTAACATAACATACACAGGGGGGGGCACTTTGCCACATGCCCCCACCTGGTATTTTGTCTTATTAACTTTAATTAACACCAACGATATTCATCCACAAATTAGTTCATTGTGTAAACATATCCCAGGGTTTCTACTGCGCATCTCCTTCTACCTTCCTTAGCTCCACACATTCCCACAATCCCCTTCTGCTACTGCACACTCTGAAAAGAGATCCCACTGGATGAGATTGTTTATTACATCTTTAAAGGGAGCGTATAAAACCAATGAACTACTCCATTGCATGTTAAACTTATTTTCGATCAACCAATGAGTTAGAAATAAGTGTGCATGACATGGCCAGTGACTGTGACTTATTCGTGCTGCAAATGATTTGATGTTACACCACCACTCTCTTACTTCAGACAAACACCACAACCCCTAGTCCTTTACACATTTACACATTTTTTATAAACAAAACACAAAACATCCATATAAGATGGATATGTGTAAAAGATCTGAATCATTGATATGTCCAGAGGGTGAAACAATGTGGCAGGAAAATGGTTCATTTTTATGGGACAGCACTGGTAATGGAACCTAAGTTAAAAAAAATAAAAATAAAATCAGGAAGATAAGCTGTGTACCAAACATAGACAATAACTCAAAGGGAATTAAGTTTCCGATTGTATACCTGGCTATACACAGTTACTACTGATATAAAGACATTTTGGCTCATCTAACCTAGGTCTATGGCATATCCTGAACACAGATTATTACAAAAATATGATTTCAAACAGCATACAAATGTAAGGGGACAGAGAAAAATAATAATTTGAATCTATCTGTCTCTCTAATGCGGGTTCCTAAACATCACGTTGTAATTCTAATTACCTTTTCTTGTCCCTTGTCAAATCTACCCCATACTGTGCTGGCTTGGCCGCCTCCAGCATCTTCACCATCTCCGTCCAGCAAGGATACAACACCAGGAGAAGCAGGTCTTTTTTTACAAATCTGAAAAAAATACATTTGTATTTTAGATGTAATTTCTTGTCACGGGACATTATGTAAATGCTATTATCCATGGTGCTTACGACAAACATTTACACTTGGGTCTCTTTGAGAAAGACATTACTAAATCTCAACAAAGAATTTGCCATGCTTACAATTTGCCTATGCTTATGTATACATATACATCTCCTGCCACGTAAACTCTAAACGATGAACATGACATATCAACAGTATGTACAGGATAGAATAAGAATTAGCAATGAAATGTTTAATCACAGTCTGATGAGGGATTATCCAGATGTATGTAAAACTGTGTGACATTCACAATCTTGTATATTATCATTAATGTATACTCTATAATGTTGATGCTAAGTTTCCTGTCAATTGGATAAACAGTTTGTAACAAATTGTGTGTGTGTGTGTACAGCCACCTCCACTTCATCCCCTTCGCAATGGATTTCATCCCCAGCTGGGGATAACAGAGCTGGTATAAAAATCCAACTGTAGTCTCCCTTGGAGCACCAGACAGTGGCATGAATAAAGAGATTAGAAATTGCCCGCTTAGAGGGTATAAACTATCTCTTTAAAGTTTAAAATTACCAGCTTTTAGTGGTTGGTGTCCAGTCGTCATTTTTTACAGTTTCTTCGTTTCACTTTTCCTTTTGTTCAGTCATCCTGGTGCAATATATATATATATATATATATATATATATATATATATATATATATATATATATATATATATATATATATATATATATAAAATAAAGAGCTAGTTATAACTTTTAAATGAATCTTAACCTCAAAAACACTATCAGGGGGTCCTCGAGTGGCTCACCTGGTAAAAGCGTGGTTGTGTGGTCATACAGCACAGGTTCGCGTCCTGGCTGTGCAAAGTTGTCGGTCTTCGCTGTGAATTCCAAAGGGAGCGTAACATTGGCTCTGGCACTCCCGTGGGTTAGGGAAGCAAAAACAAAAGGGACTGTTTCTCCTCATTGCGCTACAGTGAACCCTGCTGGCCAGGCGCCCTGTGAGCTCAAAAGCGGACACCTGCAGGGCTGGCCTTTGTCCTCCAGAGGTCAGTAGCTCGCTGACATCCGCTCTCGAGTTCCTTGGTGTAAAAGAGGATAATAGTTTGGTTGTGGGATCGGAGGACGCCCACTGAACCTTTGGATCTCCTGAGCTGTGTAAGGAATTGCTGCGATGAGGAGAAAAAATAATTGGACATTCCAAATTGGGGAGAAAATCGGGGGTAAAATAATTGGGCACACTAAATGTATATATACATAACTTCACGTCTGTCCCCAGGCAGGACGATTGAGATATTCGGTAAAGAAACAATGCTATAATTAATCCCTGTAATTACGCCAATTACAGATGTTTCTTTTGCTCCTAAATTATATTGGGATGGTCAGTAAATCATTTGCTGACAATTGCATCATTCACAGAATGTGTGCGGCAGGTGTGGGATTAATTGGGCCTATTTATATCCCCATCGCTCACAACTTCTTAATTTCATTTTCAGAAATTGTGAAACAGCTTGTGTTAACTCTATAGACACCAGCCCCCTATATACCAACTAAAGTCCATTTATATTAAATATTTAAGTACGAGCATCCCAGGGAGAAAACTAGAATAGCAAATGAGCAAGTGTGCTCAGGTCAGCGCTTTGTGGTAACTGCAGGTATTTGCATCACACTGCTGAATGACCAATAGCCACCCAGTACTGTACATTGCAAATGGGCTGTTTCATCTGAGCTCAACTGTGTTAACCCTGACCTAGTCGAGGTTAGTGAACCCTGTTGTTCTGATTATCAACATAATGTCAATAAATCTTACAACACTGCATCACACACTTAAAGCAGTTTTTGGCAAAAACACCCACCACCACTGTCAAGTGCATAGGAAAAACAACCATAGTTTAACTGCAGTGGAGAAGATTGGATTTAAATAATTGCAAAATACTGCATGTTTGTATATTGAAATAATGAACATGTTAATGATTATTAAAAATACCAATTGTAGTTGTTTTTTTCAGACAAACATAAAAATGTAGGCCACTGTTTAGTGTCTGAAGGGGACACTGTATGCTAACCAAAGCCCATGGCAAGTATACAATATTTTTCTGTATGCATTATTTTCTGTTGAGCACTACTGACACCGTTGAAACGGTGAGTCTTAGGTCGCCTGCGGATACATTAGTCCAATCAATGCGGCTGAACCTGGTGTGTAATCCCAAGGTAACTGCTCACAGTTAACACGTTTTAATACGTTAATTCACGTTTTAAGTAATACAGTGTCCCCATCAGACATGTTTAAGGAGAAATTCGGAAATAACATTCAAACCTATGCGCGATTAAATACCTTAATAACTCCTAACATCCAAAAAAAAAAAGAAAAAAGAAAAAAATATCAATAATTAATATATATATATATATAATTGCATGCCCCGGTAGCTCCGATATGAAGTCTTGCATGCCCCGCTAGCTACGATATGGAGTCTTTCCATCCACCTCCTGTTGCTTCATTCCGGAGGTGCATGCAATATATATATATATATATATATATATATATATATATATATATATATATATATATATATATATATATATATTTGCATACCCCGGTAGCTAAAAGCTTAGTTACGGCTCTGGGCAAAACCAACGCCCTTGGCCAGTATACAATATTTTTCTCTATGCATTCTTTTCTGTTGAGCACTCCTGACACCGTTGAAACGGTGAGTCTCAGGTCGCCTGCGGATACATAAGTCCAATCATTGCGTCTGAACCTGGTGTGTAATCCCAAGGTAACTGCTCACTTTTAACACGATTTAAGACGTTAATTCACGTTTTAAGTAATACAGTGTCCCCTTCAGACATGTTAAAGGAGAGATTCGGAAATAACATTCAAACCTATGGGCGAGTAAATACCATCCTAACTCCTAACATCCAAAAAAAAAAGAAAAAAGAAAAAAATATCAATAATATATATATATATATATATTTGCATACCCCGGTAGCTAAAAGCTTAGTTACGGCTCTGGGCAAAACCAACGCCCTTGGCCAGTATACAATATCTTTCTCTATGCATTCTTTTCTGTTGAGCACTCCTGACACCGTTGAAACGGTGAGTCTCAGGTCGCCTGCGGATACATTAGTCCAATCATTGCGTCTGAACCTGGTGTGCAATCCCAAGGTAACTTCTCACTTTTAACACGATTTAAGACGTTAATTCACGTTTTAAGTAATACAGTGTCCCCTTCAGACATGTTAAAGGAGAGATTCGGAAATAACATTCAAACCTATGCGCGAGTAAATACCATCCTAAATCCTAACATCCAAAAAAAAAAAAGAAAAAAGAAAAAAATAACAATAATTAATATATATATATATATATATATATATATATATATATATATATATATATATATATATATATATATATATATATATTTGCATGCCCCGGTAGCTAAAAGCTTAGTTACGGCTCTGGGCAAAACCAACGCCCTTGGCCAGTATACTACTATGCATTCGTATCTAGGTGTATATGGTAGCTAGCGTTGTGTTGGAGCAGCAGGACAAGCTCGCCATCCCGCCCGCTGCTTTCCTGCTCACCAAAACACAACGCACCCAGGGGAGAGATACCATGGTAAATAGGTAACCTATTTACCATGGTATCCCTCCCCTGCGGCGGCTGCTCGTGGTCTTCGGCTGCTCTTGATCTCCATGAACGAACCCGCTGTCACATTGAAGCGCTTGAAAACACAGCACAACATTCCCTAATAACACTTGCAATGCATTATGACTTCAAAGGTATGACTTTAAGTCTATGACATTATTATTTATTGATTTTATTTTGTTTTATTTCTTTGATCACCAACTGCCACCACAACACACTCCTTTTTTTTTATGCAGTACTCCTGACGAACTTCACCCATTGACCGCATCGTACCGGCTCTTAAGGTAGCTTGTGTTGGAGCAGCAGGACAAGATCGCCATCCCGCCCGCTGCTTTCCTGCTCACCAAAACACAACGCACCCAGGGGAGAGATACCATGGTAAATAGGTAACCTATTTACCATGGTATCCCTCCCCTGCGGCGGCTGCTCTTGATCTCCGGCTGCTCTTGATCTCCGTGAACGCACCCGCTGTCACATTGAAGCGCTTGAAAACACAGCACAACATTCCCTAATAACACTTGCAATGCATTATGACTTCAAAGGTATGACTTTAAGTCTATGACATTATTATTTATTGATTTTATTTTGTTTTATTTCTTTGCTCACCAACTGCCACGACAACACACTCGTTATTTTTTTATGCAGTACTCCTGACGAACTTCACCCATTGACCGCATCGTACCGGCTCTTAAGGTAGCTTGTGTTGGAGCAGCAGGACAAGCTCGCCATCCCGCCCGCTGCTTTCCTGCTCACCAAAACACAACGCACCCAGGGGAGAGATACCATGGTAAATAGGTAACCTATTTACCATGGTATCCCTCCCCTGCGGCGGCTGCTCTTGATCTTCGGCTGCTCTTGATCTCCGTGAACGAACCCGCTGTCACATTGAAGCGCTTGAAAACACAGCACAACATTCCCTAATAACACTTGCAATGCATTATGACTTCAAAGGTATGACTTTAAGTCTATGACATTATTATTTATTGATTTTATTTTGTTTTATTTCTTTGATCACCAACTGCCACCACAACACACTCCTTTTTTTTTATGCAGTACTCCTGACGAACTTCACCCATTGACCGCATCGTACCGGCTCTTAAGGTAGCTTGTGTTGGAGCAGCAGGACAAGATCGCCATCCTGCCCGCTGCTTTCCTGCTCACCAAAACACAACGCACCCAGGGGAGAGATACCATCGACAATGAAGTAATCCTTGACTTCGTATTTCACGTGATCCACAGTTAGTTTCTTTACTTTCAGTATGGTTTCATCAGCTTCAAGTTCACTGGCTTGAATATTGCATTTTTCAAGAATAATGTCTTTCAAAGATGTAGATGATAGCTGAACAACACAAGACCCTTCTTGCTCATATGACTGATGCAAAGCATCTGCACAACAAAAATCCCAACACTGTCTTTGTTGATGTCTTTTTGCTAAAGTAAAGCAGATGTTCCGGAAGTTCCACACATTTCTTGCAAGCCGCTTAAAGTACTGGTGCTTTCCTTCAAAACGTAAGCACCAAAGTGATCAAAGTGGTCCAAATTCAGCTAGCAATCTGGGGTAGTGTACCAAGTAATGCAATTTTGGTATAAAATTACCAGGATACAGTCTATTAAATTCGCTGAGAAATTCTCCAATTAAAATCTGCAAATGTGAAAGTGACGACTTTTTCACAACAGGAGACATTACAAAGTCTACTATTTCACGCACCGGCGTAGATTTAGCTAGGGACGGTAGGGACATGTCCCTACCAATGTCAAGGGACCGTTGAATTGTCCCTACCAATAATTTTGATAAATCTTAAACGTCTTTTGTCAAGTCATTTTATCTGCTCCACAAAGGGTTAACTCTCTCAAGCCCCCCGCCCCTCCCCCTCGTTAGTCCTCCCTCCTCCAAAAAAAACAAAACAAAAAAAAAACGCTAATTTGATTGACTTTGGCCCTTCCATACAATTCACTGTAACACGGACTCAGTGCGTGGCTGACGTCAGGGACCAGCAGAGTGTGTTGTTTTCATTGAAGTGCGAAAGTGCACAAGGACTCGGGAGTGAAAGGTAAATCTCCGGGTTTAAAATAAAAAAAAAATTCTAGTCATTCTTAAACGGTGTACATTGTGCCATAATTTTCACATTTATTTTAAAAAATAAGAATAAATATAATCAGTTTAATTCGATGTTTGTGTTTGTTGGTTAATGCGTTGTCATATTATTTCAATCCTCCTTCCTCCCTTTGTAACTAACTTACTCCTTGCTTGATATTTTTGTATCGTGTGTGTAAAAAGCGAACACGAACATATGTATTTGATTGAATGGACAGTGTGACTATCCAGGCGGCTAAATAAATGCACTATATTATATAGGCAGTAATAAAAAATATATAAAAAGTCAAATTAATGGTGGTGGGGGGGGGGGGGGGGGGGGGGGACAACGACAGATATACAAATAAATTTCAGTGTGGCGTGAGTAAAAAAAAGGTTGAGAACCGCTGGTTTAGGCTGGACTCTGGAAAGACGCTCATCTGAAGTTGCCGCTTGCCGGTCAGGCTGATATGAGTGTGAGCCACTGACTGAATGAAAGCCAGGTGCCGCGGCTGAAGGTATTGTCAGCTCGTCAGCAACATAGTTTGAGAGAATAAAGCTACCTACCTACCTACCTATTACGTTAGCGACCCATTGCTAGCTGCTAACCCAACGTCCTTGGTGGCTAGCTAGCTTGTTTCACAGCTAAATCATTATGTGTGTGTGTGTGTGTGTGTGTGTGTGTGTGTGTGTGTGTGTGTGAGAGAGAGAGAGAGAGAGAGAGAGAGAGAGAGAGAGAGAGAGTGTGTGCGTGAGCATGTTTTGATATCGTCATTCAACTAACGTTAGCTAATCACTTCAATTTGGCTTTAGGTGACTAAAGCATAATAGCAACCAAAAAAATAAAGATGGACATAAGGAAGTTTTTTTTACAAAAAGTCAAAGTGTAAGTAGGAAGATGTTATTAAAGTAATAAACACAATTGATAATGATTCTCATAGCAAATGAAAAAATAATTTACTAATGAAGTTAACAGAGTCATACTTTCTCTCTAAACAGCATGCATCAATTTATCATTTTATCAGGCGAGTGAAGCAGTGCAGCCTGGTAAAAGCAGTACAGAGGCAGGTGGAGCAACAGGTCGCAGGTGGGGTCTGTAATGGCTTAGTGATTATAACAGTGAAAGTGTTAGACTCAGTTTTGAGATATATTATTGTTTGAGGCACATTGTGATATAATAGTAGGCTAATGCTGTATAGTAATACTCAGCAAATAAAGTTAGCATAGCCATATATTTTCTCTCTATATGGCATGCATCAATTTATTATTTTATCAGGTGAATGAAGCTGTGACGACTGTCACACAATGTGTTGTAATAAGCACAACACCTGTTTAATTCGTACCTGAATTGCAGATGGTCTGGACGTGTTACTTCTTTACTTTCTATGTTCTATATTCTGTGCTTCTAACAAATTAAATATACTTTTGAATATCATCCATGGCTAAAAAATATATATATAATCTGTCAAGTATTTTATTTGATCAGATTTTCTAATATATATGACGTGGTTAGCAGTAGTTATTTGACTAAGATTGAATTGCTTAATTTTTTCACTTGGAATTACTGCTACGCTTTTCTCAATTCTGTCCCTTTCGGCTTGCCATACTTTTTTTTACACAGGTCTCGTTTCCTGACTGGTAGCCGGGTAATTTAAAAGATGGTAGAAAATTATTTTAGAGAGTTCTTTGTTCTCAGCTGGTGCTCTCAGGACTTGCCATTCTTTTGGAACCTTTGGCTAAGTTTATTTACTTCTTTATCTATTTCGTTAGTCTGGGTTTTAGTATGTCTATTGATTTTTAAGATGTAGTTTCCTTTGTTTAGGATTAGATATTCAGTCTTTTTCATGGACATTATCTTTTACTCGGCTTTACTAACGTTTGTTAATAGTAAGTTTAATGTTTTGTTTTGCTTTGCTTTGATACTTTCGTGTTTGCTAGTCGTGTTCTTTTTCTATATTTGCGTTGGTTTTGGTGTGAACGCACTATTTTCAATCGCTGGTGCGAGTTTTCTTTTTTCTCAAGCATGGATTAAAAGGAACATTGCAGCTCTATTAAGAAGTTTCATCACCGTGGACCTGAACAGTAGAATTGGGTGAGATCAATCCTTTTGGGGTTTTGTTTTTTTTCTTTTTTCTGCTGCTATTGGATTACAATTTTTTGAATGGCCATTTTTTGTTTTGTTTTCTGGGACATTGTTTTTTTTTCTTGTTTGAGTTTTATGGATCTTTGGATTAAGACTGTTTGTTTTTTTGTTTTTGAACATTATTTTTTTTCTCTGTGCTATCTCTTGAGTGGATTATATTATTATTATTATTGGGTCTCTAACCTGTAATTGTTAGTTACTCTTATTGTTGGGTGAAGGGATATAAATCTCTAAAATCTGTATAAGTGATTGTTTTTTCTCTCGGTGGTGTTAACATCTAAAGGGTGCATATAATTGTTAAACTTTGCCAATTTAGTCAATATACTCCTGGGTTGTGATATTATTGTCTTATATATCCCTAAACAAATAGTATTTTCTGAGTTACTTATATTTATATAGCTAACTCAGAAAAATATGAGTTACCTTTCTTTGTAGTGGATTTTGTTTATCTTTTGTCAGGGGTTGCCAGACTTATTAATTACTATTTACATAAGATCTGAGGGTTAATTGTATAGTTTCGCTATTGGCTGGATAAGTAATAAATCTTATATTTTGCTTCTATCTGTTACTTGCCCTGGATTCCCTTTTTTGTGCTGTGGCTGATTTCTGACTGAGTTGTTTTATCTTTTTTGTAAAGAGAGATTTTTAACTTCTGTTAATTCTTTGGAACAAAGTGTTTTAGCAATTCAGTTTAAGAAATCTGTTACAAAGCAATGCACCCAGGTACGAGCAGCAGCACAGACACAGGAGTGGCAGGCAGAGCACGTGAGCGTGCGTGTGCTCATGCTTGTAGCGCCAGGGGTATTGGTAGCTTACAGTAAGGCTGGGATAGGTTATAATTCAGGTTATTAGTAATTCTACAGCAGGGATGTCAAACCAGCTTCCAGGAGGGACACTTTATCATAGTGTTTTAAGTGTATACCAGCCAACTTCATGTCAATCAAACTGTCCTCGAATCATGTCCAGCATTCATTTCAAGCCACCAGAAGTTACCATTTAATAGCTGTCTACTAAAAAATTTCTTCCCGGGGGGGCATGCCCCCGAACCCCACTAGCGACCGTGACTCCGCCCCCCTACAAAATTGTGTCCCCACCAATGTTCAAACCAAACCTACGCCCTTGACCTCCGGAATGAAGCAACCGGAGGTGGATGGAAAGACTCAATATTGCCTCTACTGGGGCATGCAAGACTCCATATCGTAGATACCGGGCATGCAATTATATATATATTGTTTTTTTTCTTTTTTTTTTTTTTTGGATGTTAGGAGTTTGGATGGTATTTCCTCGCACATAGTTTTGTATGTTATTTCCCAATTTCTCCTTTAACATGTCTGAAGGGGACACTATTACTTAAAACGTGAATTAACGTATTAAAACGTGTTAACTGTGAGCAGTTACCTTGGGAATACACACCAGGTTCAGCCGCATCGATTGGACTAATGTATCTGCAGGCGACCTAAGACTCACCGTTTCCACGGTGTCAGTAGTGCTCAACAGAAAATAATGCATACAGAAAAATATTGTATACTGGCCATGGGCTTTGGTTAGCATACAGTGTCCCCTTCAGACACTAAACAGTGGCCTACAGTTTTATGTTTGTCTGAAAAAAACAACTACAGTTGGTATTTTTAATAATCATTAACATGTTCATTATTTCAATATACAAACATGCAGTATTTTGCAATTATTTAAATCCAATCTTCTCCACTGCAGTTAAACTATGGTTGTTTTTCCTATGCACTTGACAGTGGTGGTGGGTGTTTTTGCCAAAAACTGCTTTAAGTGTGTGATGCAGTGTTGTAAGATTTATTGACATTATGTTGATAATCAGAACAACAGGGTTCGACTAACCTCGACTAGGTCAGGGTTAACACAGTTGAGCTCACATGAAACAGCCCATTTGCAATGTACAGTACTGGGTGGCTATTGGTCATTCAGCAGTGTGATGCAAATACCTGCAGTTACCACAAAGCGCTGACCTGAGCACACTTGCTCATTTGCTATTCTAGTTTTCTCCCTGGGATGCTCGTACTTAAATATTTAATATAAATGGACTTTAGTTGGTATATAGGGGGCTGGTGTCTATAGAGTTAACACAAACTGTTTTACAATTTCTGAAAATGAAATTAAGAAGTTGTGAGCGATGGGGATATAAATAGGCCCAATTAATCCCACACCTGCCGCACACCTTCTGTGAATGATGCAATTGTCAGCAAATGATTTACTGACCATCCCAATATAATTTAGGAGCAAAAGAAACATCTGTAATTGGCGTAATTACAGGGATTAATTATAGCATTGTTTCTTTACCGAATATCTCAATCGTCCTGCCTGGGGACAGACGTGAAGTTATGTATATATACATTTAGTGTGCCCAATTATTTTACCCCCGATTTTCTCCCCAATTTGGAATGTCCAATTATTTTTTCTCCTCATCGCAGCAATTCCTTACACAGCTCAGGAGATCCAAAGGTTCAGTGGGTGTCCTCCGATCCCACAACCAAACTATTATCCTCTTTTACACCCAGGAACTCGAGAGCGGATGTCAGCGAGCTACTGACCTCTGGAGGACAAAGGCCAGCCCTGCAGGTGTCCGCTTTTGAGCTCACAGGGCGCCTGGCCAGCAGGGTTCACTGTAGCGCAATGAGGAGAAACAGTCCCTTTTGTTTTTGCTTCCCTAACCCACGGGAGTGCCAGAGCCAATGTTACGCTCCCTTTGGAATTCACAGCGAAGACCGACAACTTTGCACAGCCAGGACGCGAACCTGTGCTGTATGACCACACAACCACGCTTTTACCAGGTGAGCCACTCGAGGACCCCCTGATAGTGTTTTTGAGGTTAAGATTCATTTAAGTTATAACTAGCTCTTTATTTTTTATATATATATATATATATATATATATATATATTGCACCAGGATGAGTGAACAAAAGGAAAAGTGAAACGAAGAAACTGTAAAAAATGACGACTGGACACCAACCACTAAAAGCTGGTAATTTTAAACTTTAAAGAGATAGTTTATACCCTCTAAGCGGGCAATTTCTAATCTCTTTATTCATGCCACTGTCTGGTGCTCCAAGGGAGACTACAGTTGGATTTTTATACCAGCTCTGTTATCCCCAGCTGGGGATGAAATCCATTGCGAAGGGGATGAAGTGGAGGTGGCTGTACACACACACACACAATTTGTTACAAACTGTTTATCCAATTGACAGGAAACTTAGCATCAACATTATAGAGTATACATTAATGATAATATACAAGATTGTGAATGTCACACAGTTTTACATACATCTGGATAATCCCTCATCAGACTGTGATTAAACATTTCATTGCTAATTCTTATTCTATCCTGTACATACTGTTGATATGTCATGTTCATCGTTTAGAGTTTACGTGGCAGGAGATGTATATGTATACATAAGCATAGGCAAATTGTAAGCATGGCAAATTCTTTGTTGAGATTTAGTAATGTCTTTCTCAAAGAGACCCAAGTGTAAATGTTTGTCGTAAGCACCATGGATAATAGCATTTACATAATGTCCCGTGACAAGAAATTACATCTAAAATACAAATGTATTTTTTTCAGATTTGTAAAAAAAGACCTGCTTCTCCTGGTGTATTCTTGCTGGACGGAGATGGTGAAGATGCTGGAGGCGGCCAAGCCAGCACAGTATGGGGTAGATTTGACAAGGGACAAGAAAAGGTAATTAGAATTACAACGTGATGTTTAGGAACCCGCATTAGAGAGACAGATGGATTCAAATTATTATTTTTCTCTGTCCCCTTACATTTGTATGCTGTTTGAAATCATATTTTTGTAATAATCTGTGTTCAGGATATGCCATAGACCTAGGTTAGATGAGCCAAAATGTCTTTATATCAGTAGTAACTGTGTATAGCCAGGTATACAATCGGAAACTTAATTCACTTTTGAGTTATTGTCTATGTTTGGTACACAGCTTATCTTCCTGATTTTATTTTTATTTTTTTTAACTTAGGTTCCATTACCAGTGCTGTCCCATAAAAATAAACCATTTTCCTGCCACATTGTTTCACCCTCTGGACATATCAATGATTCAGATCTTTTACACATATCCATCTTATATGGATGTTTTGTGTTTTGTTTATAAAAAATGTGTAAATGTGTAAAGGACTAGGGGTTGTGGTGTTTGTCTGAAGTAAGAGAGTGGTGGTGTAACATCAAATCATTTGCAGCACGAATAAGTCACAGTCACTGGCCATGTCATGCACACTTATTTCTAACTCATTGGTTGATCGAAAATAAGTTTAACATGCAATGGAGTAGTTCATTGGTTTTATACGCTCCCTTTAAAGATGTAATAAACAATCTCATCCAGTGGGATCTCTTTTCAGGGTGTGCAGTAGCAGAAGGGGATTGTGGGAATGTGTGGAGCTAAGGAAGGTAGAAGGAGATGCGCAGTAGAAACCCTGGGATATGTTTACACAATGAACTAATTTGTGGATGAATATCGTTGGTGTTAATTAAAGTTAATAAGACAAAATATTTTAGTGTAAAATTATTCTTGATGGTGGGGTACTGCCTTTTTTAATTTTTACAGAGATGTCATTTTTTAAATCTTATTGCTATCTTACCAGAAGGCCACCTCCCCTCCAGACATTCCGATCAGAGAAGAGACAATTTGAAGCCAACCCAAAGAGACGTCCAAGACCTTGTCTGGGCTGCCTATCTGTAATATCAGCTAAAAAGGAGGCTCCTGTAACAGTAAGTTATCTTTCCTGTAGCCATTCCCTAGACTGCAGTGTTATGTGGCACTTCATTACCAAATCAATCAGAAAACATGTCACCTTCAGTTAGTCCATTTTTTTTAATTTGTTTTTTAAAAATCAATTAAAAGATATTTAAACTTGTCAGTTTTTGTTTACATTGCATTATTTTGGAACTCTTAATACAATTATTGATAATAGAAACAACTTTGCAAATGCCATTACTATTTTTCAAATTCCTAGGATGAAACCGGACAGCGTGTGTTTGTCTTCGCCCTCCAGAGTCAGCCCTGGGGTGGTAGCGGTGAGCTGAGCATAATAAAATAATTGGCCATTCCAAATTGGGGAGAAAATAATAAAAAATAATTGGCAACGACTAAATTTATAAAAAAAAAAAAAAAAAGTGAAATGCTTCAGTTTTTACAAGCTTGATTAATATGCCCCTATTTACCAGATAGAGGGGTCTACTATTCAATGGTTCTATAGAATGTTGACACACGCTGATGAAAAAATAGCACCATCTAGATTTCTTCCTTATCAAGCAACTAAATCAGACACCATATATCTTGTGATCGTAGCAGATTTTGCCCATTTTGAGGATAAGTGATACCAAACATTAAACAAACTACATGGGAAGTTTTATTAAAAGGATTCTCACCTTTCCCCAGCATACAGCTGATCCTGTCCTAATGTGAAGGTGGATCCAACAAGTGACATCGTGATCCTGCCAGTCGAAGTGCAGAAAAATCACAGTCGAATGCATGTTGGCCTGATAACCAAATATTGTTCTTTTTTTTTTTTTTTTTTTTTAATCCTGCGCTAGTAAATCATGTATCTGTGTCAGGATAGCATATACAGCATGCTCATGCCTAAGTAAACAAACATTTTAAGAACATAAGAAAGTTTACAAACGAGAGGAGGCCATTCGGCCCATCTTGCTCTTTTGGTTGTTAGTAGCTTATTGATCCCAGAATCTCATCAAGCAGCTTCTTGAAGGATCCCAGGGTGTCGGCTTCAACAACATTACTGGGGAGCGGGTTCCAGACCCTCACAATTCTCTGTGTAGAAAAGTGCCTCCTATTTTCTGTTCTGAATGCCCCTTTATCTAATCTCCATTTGTGACTCCTGGTCCTTGTCGAAAAAGTCCCCTGGGTCGACATTGTCAATACCTTTTAGCATTTTGAATGCTTGAATCAGATCACCGCGTAGTCTTCTTTGTTCGAGACTGAATAGATTCAATTCTTTTAGCCTGTCTGCATACGACATGCCTTTTAAACCCGGGATAATTCTGGTCGCTCTTCTTTGCACTCTTTCTTGAGCAGCAATATCCTTTTTGTAACGAGGTGACCAGAACTGAACACAATATTCTAGATGAGGTCTTACTAATGCATTGTAAAGTTTTAACATTACTTCCCTTGATTTAAATTCAACACTTATCACAATATATCCGAGCATCTTGTTGGCCTTTTTTTATAGCTTCCCCACATTGTCTAGATGAAGACATTTTAATAAAGAACAAAAATAAAAATCACTTTGTTCTTGAGTTTATTTTGGTATCTTTTGAAATTGGTATTCTTCTTGTGTGTGTTTGTGTATATGCATGTGTGTGAAGGATGTGGGTTGGTGGGAGGGTGTTCATTTTAATGGATTTATGTCTTTTTAAGACAGAATGCTTTTGACAGCTGTTTTGTTGTGTTCACAAAGCTTTAACACTTGAATAAGTCCTTGAGAATTTCATGCAATCTTTTAAAGGTTTTCTGACCTGTAAATTAGTCCTACAACCACACAATGTCAGTGGAGTACACCTAATATGTGTAATTAACAATAATTAAACATTACCAATTTTGACATGATGAATTAACACACAGAAAAGGCTAATGACTAATCAAGCTTTAAATCCAATTTCTTAAAGGCTTAAAAAAATTAGAGTGGTTATCTTCTTTCTTGGATTTGGGATTTCTATTATAATATTTTTATTTAAGTATTTCTTCAAGATATAGGCAGTGCCATTTACAGTGTGGCCCTGAATCTTGGATTACTAGCCTCCTTGAGGATCTTTAAAATACATATTCCTGCTCGAGCAATATTTTAAAAAAATATATCTCTGGTTGCAATTTGGTTTTTAACATCAGGGAAATGATTCATCTATATGCTAAGGGTTGCAACTTTAAGATCTCTTTTTTCAGTAATTTCAAATGTCTGTCTACTAAAGCCTTTCTATAATGTTCTAAAGATAAATGGCAGATTATGAAAAATATATTGTCGTCACAGTGCATGACTGCAAATGGGTACTGATGTACATTTTGTAATCTGGCACAGTCATGTTTTTTTTCTTTTTCTAAAACCAAAAGCCTTGATTGCCTCAATTTCTATAGCTATAATTACTCATTAGCCAATAGTTAATGTGTTAATAACTTATTTATTCTTTAGATCAGTTTATGGGGAATTTGTATTTGGTCATGTGGACATCTGGAGGTTATAGGACGGACTGACTTATCATTATATATATATATATATATATATATCACACACAGTGACACTCAAAAGTATTCACCCCCCTTGGACTTTTCCACATTTTATTGTGTTACAAATGGAATCAAAATGGATTTAATTAGGAGTTTTTGCTACTGATCAACACAAAAAGTGAAAAGTGAAAAATAAAATCTACAAATTGTTCTAAATTAATTACAAATATAAAACTGAAAATAATTGATTGCATAAGTATTCACTCCCTTTGCTATGACACACCTAAATAAGCTCTGGTGCAACCAATTGTCTTTAGAAGTCACATAATTAGTTGAATGGTGTCCACCTGTGTGCAATTAAGGTGTTTCACATGATTTCAGGTTAAATACACCTGTCTCTGGGAGGTCCCACAGTTGGTTAGTACATTTCCTAACAAAAACTACATCATGAAGATGAAGGAACATTCAAAGCAAATCCGGAATAAGGTTCTTCAAACGCACCAATCGGGTAGGATATAAGAACATTTCCAAGGCATTGAATATCCCCCGGAGCACAGTAAAGTCCATTATTAAGAAATGGAGAGAATATGGCACAACTGTGAATCCGTCTAGAAAAGGCTGTCCTCAAAAACTGAGTATCCGGGCGAGAAGGGCACTAGCCAGGGAGGCCACCAAGAGGCCTATGGCAACTCTAAAGGAGTTACAGTCTTCCACGGCTGAGCTGGGAGACACTGTGCATACGGCAACAATAGCCCGGGTGCTTTACAAAACTGGCCTTTATGGGAGAGTGGCAAAAAGAAAGCCATTGTTGAAAAAAACTTGCATCAAATCTCGGCTAGAGTTTGCCAGAAGGCATGTGGGAGACTCTGAGACCAAGTGGAAGAAGATTCTATGGTGTGATGAGACCAAAATAGAGCTTTTTGGCCACAACGCTAAGCGCTATGTTTGGCGCAAGCCTAACACCGCACATCATCCTGAGAACACCATCCCTACCGTGAAGCATGGTGGTGGCAGCATCATGCTATGGGGATGCTTCTCTGCGTCAGGGCCTGGAAAGCTCGTGAAGATGCAAAAATTGCAGTGTCCAGATGTGCAAAGCTGGTAGAGACTTATACAAATAGACTCGTGGCTGTAATTGCTGCCAAAGGTGCCTCTACCAAATATTGACTCAAGGGGGTGAATACTTATGCAATCAATTATTTTCTGTTTTGTATTTGTAATTAATTTAGAACAATTTGTAGATTTTATTTTTCACTTTGACATTATGGACTTTTTTGTGTTGTTCAGTGGCAAAAACTCATAATTAAATCCATTATGCAGCTGATGCATAGTTCACTCACCCTAGTCTCTGTAAGTCCAGAAGTTACATAAATATTAAGTATTATTTAATCCATCAATACTTCAACATTCGTAAAAGATCTTCACTCCAAATCTCACTTTATAGGCTTTACAGTACACCAAACTGCTATATCATTCTCTTGCTGTTTTGTGAGGTTTTTGAAATTGAGAGGAGCCCTAAGCTAAACTGCTATATAACATCCTGCAACATGCTTGTGGTTCAGTGTTGAGCTCTGAAGATGAGGTCACTGCTGCTTGTCTGCCTGCTTGTGGTCACACTGACTGTGGCTATTCCTGCCCCTATGTAGAGGGGTCTGAAACAGACAAAACAATGAAGGTTGGTAGAAATAGATAAAATTGTATTCTTAAAACTATGTATTTATTTGCATTACTTATTATTTAAACTGAACAAAATTAACTCTAATGAAACTCGTATTTCTAACTTGAGACATAGTATCCATTGAAAGTTAATTTCTGCAGATATATGGTAGTTCCATTCAAGGTGAAACAACTTCTAACGTAAGAAAGAAAAACATTGTACTCACTTGCAGGCAATATTCCCATATTCTAGATATTTATCTTCTAGGGTAAAACCACAAGAAACTAATCCAGGTAGACCAGAATTTTAACTGAAGTCCTTATCAACCTTGCCTATATGTTGCTGCAGGTCTTCAAAGGATGTTGGGTAATGATTACTGTGAAAAACGTTTTCTCATTTCACAGGAAGAAAGGGATAGGGACAGTGTAGGGACATGTGTTAATGCCATTCATGCAATCAGTGGCGACGATTTCTGCCAGGCAGTGGCTTAGCCACTGTGTTAGGATCGTTCACACTGAAACATGTGTAAGAAATTCCAATATTGTTATATTTTTCGCTTCCCATTATAGCGGGGCGGACGTGGCATGGGCGGCGCTGATTTTTCTTTTCGCTCACGGAAAGAACTTTTTATTTACCGCGTTGCTATCAACCAATGAGAATACATAAGCAAGCTGTACTTGCTCAACCCCAAACACAGATGCATGAAACATATAGGCTATGATTACTGTATATGCTATGTAGCCTAGCTACTACACATATAGATGTGGTAGAGGACATCTACTTTGTAATGAGTAGCCTATGTATTTACATAGAATGCACTCGCCTCATGACATATCTTATTGCCAGCTGACCTCTCCAGCAGCCAGCCTACTAATAAGATTATCATTTTTCACGGATTGTGCAGCCAGCTTCATCAAGGGACGGTAACCAAGTCCATCCAGGTCTTGGAGATGGAGTGGTGGTAAATGTACAACCTGTTATTAATTGAATAACTAAAGAAATAAATCAGAATGAAAACAGTTCTGGACGCTGCTGAGAGAAAACCGGCAAAACTGTTTCAATTCCTGAGTTCGGTTACCTACTTGTTTTCATTCTGATTATTTGTTTAGGCTACAACGTGTCCGTCAGCGAATGTCAGTGCAGTGTGATACCAAAAAAAAATGAGTGGTTGGATTTGCTGTCAATCAACCCAAGTTTTTTTGTTGGATCAGCTGTTTGTACATTTTTTTTGTGTTTAAAGGCGCTGTAGTTATACACAGGGCCGTGTTAAGCCAATGGGCTACATGGGCTGAAGCCCGGGGCCCCGCCTCCTAGGGGGGCCCCCGTCGTCCCTGTAAAGCAGTGGTCCTCAAAGTGGTGCTCGCTGGCAAATTCTGTGCTGCTCGCTTATGCTGTGCTTGTACGTACTCGACATATTTTTTTCTTTCCTGAAGTACCTCTGCGATACGATCATCCAACTGAATATCTGCATTTTCTCTGCGGTAGCCCAACCATAAATTAGCTGGGTGGGACATTAACTCTGTCTGTTTCAGTTGCAGGTACTGACAGTAAGTTTAACCAATAGGAGAATCAAATATCTGCCAAGTTTACGCAGTTGTCCAATCATAATTAAGCAGAGGCCGTTCACGGTATTCTGCATGAAAATTGAAGGCGAGTGAGTAGCCAATGGGAAAGTGAAAGATCCGACAGCTGTCCAATCATTCGTGAGCAGAGGCGGGCTGTTAATATGCCGGGTAAACACTGAATTTCGCCGACTGTTATTGAGAAAAATAATACATTTCAGTATTTAGAATTGAATTTTCTCTATATATATATTTTTAATTTCACCAGACAAGGGAAACACCGTAGTAGATTTAGTTACAAATCAACTTTCTCTGAATAATTGTACTGGGAGATGAGCGATCTTTAAAAAAGAGTAGTGTTGACAGATTTGACAAATTGACACAAAGCGAGACGCTATCCTCTTATTTTAGTTTATTCATGGTTATCTATGTAAACATGTTATTTAAAAATATTTGCATTGCGTATTTTATATGAATTATTTGAAAAATAAGCGCAGCACACACAATTACTGCCTGAGACTTGGCCTTATCAGCGTAAACAAAGAATAACTCCCACTAAAACTCTCTATATAACGTTATACTATAAGAACCTATGCAATAGTCAGCGTGCCCGCAAACAGCCAAGTAAGATCAATTTATGCCCGTGCCCAAATTACTTTGAGGACCACTGCTGTAAAGTCAAACTGATCACGGTTGGCAAATAAAAAAGCACGTACTAAACTAAACAATTTGCCTGTTTTTTAAAACATTTTGTGTCCTTTTGGCATGCCGTAGTTATTTGACGAAATAAAAAAAAAATCTTATGCTAACTCAAATAAGAAAAGCTGAGTAGCGGTGCGAAAAAAAGAAAAAATCACTAAACTCAAACTAGCTAAATCCGAGGAGGTTATAAATAGTACCCCAAAACTCACTAAACTCTTTAAAAGTAAGTGTCAGAAGAATGAAAAGTTAGGAAGCAAGCAGAGAGCAGCGAGTCGGTTAGCGCTGAGTGCACAGCCACTACAGCAGAGGAGAAAAACGAGAGCCAGCCATTGAACTGCCAATTTAAGGCGAGAGAAACTGACAAAACAGATAATGCTATTGCTAGCTCTGATACGGCATGTTGGGGTCCGATAACTGAGGAGGTGAGGTCGCACTAGGTGAGCAAGTGTCCCCTTATTTGCCAGTAAGACAGTACTTTTTCCGCCTCAGAGAGAATTTAATGAATTACTGAATTTAATGACTCAATCATTTAACTCTCATGTTCACTGAACATGACCTGCTTCGCCAACTGGACTTCACGGACATTAGTAAGGAATTATTTTTTAAGTTTTAAGGCAAGAAAGCATAAGATCTAGCAATGGTAAGTCAAATGTGTCTTTATACTTTGCAATGTTAAGGAGGCTTGAGAGTAGCGCCGACTACACTATGTTTTTGTCTAATGTCATATGCTGTGCTGCCTGAAACATGGTCCCACCGACTACAACTAGCGTTGATTTAATTCGAAACGATGCAGTCGGTAATGAGAGCTAGTGGTAGTACCGACTACCATACTATTTTGCATGCCATAGCTACTGTGATGTGAGTGGTAACGCTGTCCACTGTCTATTCGAATGACATTATTGTGTTGGTATTGTATGAGTTTGTGCTTGGGGGGGGGGGGGTTCTCCAAGGGGGCCCCTGAAATGTCAGTAGCACTGGGCCCCCAAATACCTTAATACGGGCCTGGTTATACAATGTAGTTAATGCAACTGTGTGCACAAGTCCCTCCTCTCCCGAACCTCCAGAAGATTAGGTACCATCGGCAGTCCTGCGTCAGTCAAAGAGTAATTACATTAGTCAGGATTTGTGAAATTAAATAAAATGGGTTGCTTTGCTTTGAACACCAAATGTGAAATAAACAACCATAAGTACGAATGAAATTATATATAGTTACTTATTATCAAAATGTGAAATTGAAATCTGATGCGCATGTTAAAAGTTCAAGTCCTTTGCTTCGTATTTCCTTTTTTGTTTTTAAACGGAAGTGTTCTGAACTGAATCTCTCTTTTTAACTATTTTGCACAACAGTGTATTTGGTTATTGGATCTTCTTTTTTTTAAAAAAAAGTTCTTTATTTTTCGACAATAAAACGTCAATGCACTAATAAGAAATCAGGTTGCCAATTTCACCACTGTGACTATTCACCTTAAAAAAGTTACCATTGCCACCCTCTCCCGAAAAAAAATCCTGTCTACGCCACTGTTGCCAGGGTTTATTATTTAAAAATGCGCAGTTTATTTCAAACTTTCAAAACATAATAACATAACAAAGAGTGTCTAAGACCCTTCACCGTTATATTTGTTCTCGTGTGAGACTTTCACTTTTTCAGTCAGCGAAAATATGTGCTAAAACGGAGTGAATTTGAGCCCTGTTAAAATGGCAAAAAGACAGCTACGTTTGGAGTTTTTCTACAACAAAAAAGCTAAACCTCCAACGCCAGAGACATCAACAGAAACCGAACCTGACTCTTCTGTAGTTCAGAATGTTACGAACAACACATAGATGTATTTGCATGCCCCGGTAGCTAAATGCTTAGTTACGGCTCTGGGCAAAACCAAAGCCCATGGCCAGTATACAATATTTTTCTGTATGCATTATTTTCTGTTGAGCACTACTGACACCGTTGAAACGGTGAGTCTTAGGTCGCCTGCGGATACATTAATCCAATCAATGCGTCTGAACCTAGTGTGTAATCCCAAGGTAACTGCTCACAGTTAACACGTTTTAATACGTTAATTCACGTTTTTATTAATACAGTGTCCCCTTCAGAGATGTTAAAGGAGAGATTCAGAAATAACATTCAAAACTATGTGCGAGTAAATACAATCCTAACTCTTAACATCAAAAAAAAAAAAGAAAAAAAAATAACAATACTATATATATATATATATATATATATATATATATATATATATATATATATATACATATATATATATATATATATATATATATATATATATATATATATATATATATATATATATATATATACATATAATTGCATGCCCCGGTATCTACGATATGGAGTCTTGCATGCCCCGGTAGCTACAATATGGAGTCTTTCCATCCACCTCCGGTTGCTTCATTCCGGAGGTGCATGCAATTATATATATATATATATATATATATATATATATATATATATATATATATATATATATATATTTGGATGCCCCGGTAGCTAAATGCTTAGTTACGGCACTGGGCAAAACCAAAGCCCATGGCCAGTATACAATATTTTTCTGTATGCATTATTTTCTGTTGAGCACTACTGACACCGTTGAAACGGTGAGTCTTAGGTCGCCTGCGGATACCATTAGTCCAATCAATGCGTCTGAACCTGGTGTGTAATCCCAAGGTAACTGCTCACTGTTAACACGTTTTAATACGTTAATTCACGTTTAAGTAATACAGTGTCCCCTTCAGACATGTTAATGGAGAGATTCGGAAATAACATTCAAAACTACACTCTAAAAAGTAAGGGTTCTTTGAGGGTTCCTCAGGGAACCTTAGGGTTCTATTGCAAGTTTTTTTTCACAGTAAGGGTTCGTTTGGGAACCTCTGGTTGCTGTGTCTAATATAATATTGCAAAGGGTTCATCTTAGAACTCTTTATATCAATACATTGTAAATTGTGCTCTACAATATTGATGTGCAAATCGCAATTTTTAATACACAATACATGATGAGAGAAAAAGTCTGTCATAAAAAGGTAAACACCATAAATGGTTATAATTGTGTACACGGTATTGAGAGGAAATCAAAGGGCAGATAATATTTTGCCAAATATTTAAATAGAATTTATAATAGTATATGTATGTATAACATGTGTATTGTAGTTTAATGTTAGCCTTTAGGCGTAATTCGGGGGATGTCGTAGAGGGCGCTCTCCCGCTTTGCGCTCCTTTTTTCTTCTTATCCTATTTCCTTTTCTTTAGCCTATCTTACCTTCCCTCCGTGGCATCCTGCCCGGTAGCGTCCGCGATCTCTTCCGGGTGGAAGCTGATCCCAGTTCAGCCTCATTTAGTATTTCCAGCCAATCGCACAATGCAGCGCTCGCCTCGTCAATTATTAGGGCATGGCCAGCACTGCTCCACATATGTGTTATTGGCTGCCCCTCCTGTCTATCTCGCTCTCTTTTTCTACTTTAACCCAGCACTATTTCCGCTTCCTTGTCTGTGTTTGTTTTTTGTTCCTCCTCCTCCCCACCTCTGCTCCTTTCCATATCGCACTGTCCGCACAGGACTCCCTCAGGGGGGGAAGTGAGTCTCACTCCCCCGGCTGTCCGGGTCGGCCTCTCGTCTCAACCACTGCCGCCCGGCTGTTCCTCGCCGGCCTGAGGGGACCCCCGGCCACATCCTATTCTTCTGCTGCTTATGCGCTAAGCCTTCCAGGCCTCAACCTTGCTGTCCCATCTCCTCTCTTCTATTTCAGGTCCAGGACCATTTCAGCCCCCTCATGCAGTAGGCCGTGCCTCCACCTGCCGAGCGGGCCCCGACCGAGGGGGGGGGGGGGGGTTCTCTGTTTTCGTCTCTCCTAAACGGACCCGAGACACTTTTTCCTAAGCTCTCCACGCCGCCCAGCTGCCAGCTTAGCTGCCTGAGGATGCTGCACTGAGTTGCGAAGGATCTGTCCTTTTGTCCTGTTCGTCCCCTTCCTGTCTCTTGCTCCACTAAACGCCCAGCAGCCAGAGGATGCTGCCTGACCCGTCGGGAGCGAGAGTCAGTTTGTTGTATGTTATATGTCTAAACTTTGCTCTCTCTCTCACTTTTACGTCACCCAGCAGTCGGAGGATGCTGTCTGACCCGGCGGAAAGTGTTTATATCTAATCCTTTGCTCTTCTCATGTCTCCCTCTCTACGTCGCCCAGCAGCCAGAGGATGCTGCCTGACCCGACGAGAAGGGAAAACTCCCCTGCACAACACAATACAACATAAATAAATAAATAAATAAATACATAAATACATTATAAATACTGTACCTCTAATCAATCTGATCACTTTAGAGGAGGGGCAGTTTCAGTTGCCAACAAACAGCATATATCTTAAAGTGCAAAGGAAAAAAGTGAGTGATCCACAAATGTTTTCGGGAGTACTGTAAGCTTCAGGAAAAACTAAACACAATTTCAAGCCGTCCTTTTAACTAACAGACAAATATTCTTTCATGAAAAAAAGGTTTTCTTTCAAAAACTATTTTACATAACTTTCTACTGTCAATTCAACTGCTGTAGAGAAACATATATATATAAATAAATATATATATATATATATATATATATATATATATATATATATATATATATATATATATATATATATATTAATTGGCTCACATAGCAGACTTTATTGACCATGTTGTTTGGTCAAGATGCATTATGCTGTATGATATTAAACAGCTGATCCTTTTGCTTGACTGGGCAAGGTGAGTATGGGCACATGTTCATACAATCCTTTGGCTCTAAGTCTGGGCAAGGTGGGGCTTGTTTTATCATGTCAAGCATGTGATCATTTTGCCTAGACATGGTCCATCTTACCAGTTTAATGTTACCTGGGGCTTAGCTAGGAATAGATTTTTACTGAGGCAAAAATCAAATTTTTGTCTAAAAAAAAAAACAAAACCCTGTGCATATCCTGTTCATGTTACGAAGGTGAAATTTATCATATTTTAAAGCCTGGAGACTATTAATGCAAACTGCAAAGCGATACAACAAATTCCTAAAATTACCCTATTCACACTGTTAGAAATATGTGATATTAAAAGGACAAGAAGAATAGAAGTTATAGATATGAACACGTAGATGGGTTTATACCTTCATTGAGAGACATGCGTTTGGTTCACTGCTATTGAAGTTAATGCTGACACTGATGACACTGATGCTACAACTGGAGCTGGTAAGACTGGTGCTGCTACTTCTGGAACTGATGCTGACACTGCTGGGACTGGCAGGACTGGTGCTGCTACTGCTGGAACTGGTAAGACTGGTGCTCCTACTGCTGGAACTGGTAAGACTGGTGCTGCTACTGCTGGAACTGGTAAGACAGGTGCTGCTACTGCTGGAACTGGTAAGACTGGTGCTGCTGGGACTGGTAAGTGGTTCTGCTACTGCTGGGACTGGTAAGACTGGTGCTGCTACTGCTGAAACTGGTAAGACTGGTGCTGCTGGGACTGGTAAGACTGGTGCTGCTACTGCTGGGACTGGTAAGAGTGGTGCTTCTACTGCTGGAACTGGTAAGACTGGTGCTGCCACTGCTGGGACTGGTAAGACTGGTGCTGCCACTGCTGGGACTGGTGCTGCTACTGCTGGGACTGGTAAGACTGGTGCTGAAACTGGTAAGACCGGTGCTGACACTGCTGGGACTGGTAAGATTGCTGATACTAATGCTAAGACTGATCGGACTGCTGAGACTGTATGATGCCACAATTAAAAACTGATTTAGAAGACTTTACTTTAAATCAGGGTTTGCTAATCCTCCTATGGCCTGATCTATCGAAACGCTGTAACACTTCCTCCTGGGACATGTCCGCACATATTAGCAGGGCAAGGCCATTCAGTCTATTTTTACCCATACTGCTGCGAGACCAATCAAACATATCGAAACAATGCACTCAGTTAAACTCTTTGTCATCATGAACAGAGACCGTAAGAATCTGTTTGCTGCGGAAAACACGTACTGTCTATATGCTGTCAGAGAATATTTGTTTTTACACTTGGGGCGGGGCAAAAAACATGCAAGGATTTTTTTGTTTGTTTGTTTGAGAACCAAACTAATACACACTTATCATATATCATCATGAACAAAGACAATGTTGCTTTAAATGTACATAAATCTACTTTAAACTGCTTCTGGTGTACAGAGGTCAAGGTTGAACGTGGCGCACTGTCCGTGTCTCATTCATGCTGGAACGTAGCTGCAGTTTACTTCAGTATCCAGTGCGTGGTTACCACTGAACAAGCTGTTTAAAGATGCTGAAAATGATTAATAAATAAATAAATAAGTAAATAAATAAATCACCTGTATTAAAAACTTTGGATTTTTGTCTCTAACGAAAACATTCGGAATATATATATATATATATTTTTTGAACTGCTGTTGCCAAACAGTGAATTTATAAATAGAATTACCTCCAATTCTTCTAGCCCATGGCATCAAATACAATACATGAAAAGTATTAAAAACTAACAGCTATAAATTATTACATCAGGGGAGAGGGATGGTGTTGAAATTGAAGAATTAAGGGAATGGGAATATGCAAATAAAGATGATCACAATATAACGTAAGATGCTGCGTCAGCATTTTATTTTTAAAATACAGTGTAAGTGATTTATTTTTCTGTTTTTTATTTTTTTATTTTTTATTTTTTAAGGACCCTACAACTCCCACACCTGTCATTATCTGGGGAAACCCCTTCCATCTTGATACAAAAATTGGTCTGAGAATGAATGGACAACATTTACTTGCTGAGGAGGCTGTGTGGTCCAGTGGTTAAAGAAAAGGGTTCGTAACCAGGAAGTCCACGGTTCAAATCCCACCTCGGCAAACTGACTCATTGTGTGACCTTGAGCAAGCCACTTAACCTCCTTGTGCTCCGTCTTTCGGGTGAGACATAATTGTAAGTGACTCTGCAGCTGATGCATAGTTCACACTCCCTAGTCTCTGTAAGCCTTGGATAAAGGTGTCTGCTAAATAAACAAATAATAATAACCTGAGGCCCTCACCCAGAGATTTGGGCTTCTTTTTTCCTTGTATTTTGTGTACAATATCAAATACCCACAGAGAAAAAACAGCCTAATATTATATTGAGAAATGTATTTTGGGTACTCCAAAAAGATCAGAAAACTCCACCTAGTATAGTGGGAATAGTAAACTTTCTTTTGTCAGGCGCCAGGTCGGGAAAGCAATAAGGGTGTTGGTTCTGCTATAATAACCACAGGCTCAGGGATTACTATTTTTTTTTTTTTCTTTTGAGCAGACACCCTTACCCAGGGCAACTTACAGTTGTATACAGCTATGCTGATGATAACCACCTGTTATCTGTCCCTAAAGCAAGGACATTCTTCTGCCTGGGTGTTATTAGCTACTTGCCTTACAGACATCAAGCATTGGATGTCACAGAATCTCCTAATGTTGAATTGAGATAAAACAGAGGTTATGCTAGTGGGCTCACAGAACCAACTAAAAGGAAATGTAGGATTACATGAGCACGACCCTTGCAGTCTCTCATCAAAATTTAAAGTCGAAATTAAGAGTTTGAGGGTAATCTTTGAGTCTGATCTATCATTTTAGACTCATACTAGGGAAGTTACTAAAGTATATTTTTACCATTTGAGAAATATAGCCAAACTTAGACCAACTCCCCAATAATGTTGTTGAAGCTGACATCCTGGGATTCTTCAAGAAGCTGCTTGATGAGATTCTGGGATCAATAAGCTACTAACAACAAACAGAAATAAGAAATAAATAATAAAAGAAACAACCTTCTTATGTTCTAATTATTTCTGTATCTGATGCCGAGAGAATAATACATGTCTTTGTTTCATCTAGAATTGATTATTGTAATGTACTTTTTTAAATGGTGATTTTGCTGTTAACTTATAAGGCCCTGAATGGATTAGCGCCTCATTATTTACAGGAGTTACTGACACCGTATCTTCCAAACCACACTCTGAAATCACAGGATGTGGGGCTGCTGGTTATTCCTAGGGTCAACAAAACAACACGGGAGGCAGGGCTTTTTTCTGAAATGCTCAGCCTTCGTTTATCAGGAAATCTGGGTCCATTACAGTTTTCAAGTCAAGACTAAAAACACACTTTTATAAAATGGCTCGCTTATCTTAGTGGGTTTTAATGTAACTTTAAAATTGGTGCTTTTGTATTGTGTATACTGTTTAAATCTGTATTTAAATGGGCTGAGTGTAGCAGTTATATGTGTGACCTGCTATACAAACGGATTGTGATTTTTTTCCTGCTATGTACTATACAGTGCTTTGCGATACTTTTGTATAAAAAGCGCTATATAAATGCAATAAATAAATAAATAAAAATAAATAAATGTGTTAATATTTTTTATAATACTTGTTTTATAAAATACTTGTGACTAAAGTTAGGTTTTTGCTTGTTTTGTTTGTAATTAAATTAATTACATTATGGATAATATATTATGATTAGTTATAATTAATATATTTATATATCTACCTGTCAAGAAATGTTGTCAGCCTTTCACTTATTTGTGTATTTGTTATTCTAAGAGTAATGAAACATATACAGACTGTTTTATTTGTATGCATTTATGTGTTATAATTAAAAGTATAACTCCTATACTGTATTTATTTATTTTATTGCTCTACCCGTAATAAAGGGTTACTATAAAAAGTATTTCTTTGTTTTTATTGATATTGCAAACCAGTAATTCCTAGCATGTTATTTAACCAGACAAATTATGCAGACACGCATATTATATATATATATATATATATATATATATATATATATATATATATATATATATATATATATATATATATATATAATATTATGCATGTAAGTTTGTAAATAAACATAAAAGGTTCCAAGTAGAACCTTGAGGTTCTTAAAAGATCCTTATTTGTAAGGTTCCTCATGGAACCCTAGTAAAAAGGTTCTTCGAAGCACCTTAAAAGCTTCCTCCACAGTATCAACCCCAGATTTAGAGTGTATGCGCGAGTAAATACCATCCTAACTATTAAGGGAATGGGAATATGCCTCTCCATCATATATATATATATATATATATATATATATATATATATATATATATATATATATATATATATATATAAATTGCATGGATCTCCGGAATGAAGCAACCGGAGGTGGATGGAAAGACTCAATATTGCAGCTACAGCATACAAACATTCTAAAAGTTATAAACAAAATAGGTGTATTTTTTTCTTCCAATACCTCTCAGTTAATTATTATTATTTGTTTTGTTAATTCAATACAATCTAGGTAGCTATATATATAATTGTTCTTTTTTTTTTCTTTTTTTTTTTTTTTGGATGTTAGGAGTTAGGATGGTATTTACTCGCGCATAGTTTTGTATGTTATTTCCGAATTTCTCCTTTAACATGTCTGAAGGGGACACTGCATTACTTAAAACGTGAATTAACGTATTAAAACGTGTTAACTGTGAGCAGTTACTTTGGGATTACACACCAGGTTCAGACGCATTGATTGGACTAATGTATCTGCAGGCGACCTAAGACTCACCGTTTCAACGGTGTCAGTAGTGCTCAACAGAAAATAATGCATACAGAAAAATATTGTATACTGGCCATGGGCTTTGGTTTTGCCCAGAGCCGTAACTAAGCATTTAGCTACCGGGGCATGCAAATATATATTTATATATATATATATATATATATATATATATATATATATATATATATATATATATCTGTCTATTAAAACGCGTTAACTGTGAGCAGTTACCTTGGGATTACACACCAGGTTCAGACGCATTGATTGGACTAATGTATCCGCAGGCGACCTAAGACTGTCCTATATATAAATTGCATGGACAGATGCCTTGACCAGTCTGCACCCAGCTACCTCCAGACCCTCATCTCTCCCTACACCCCCACTCGACCTCTCCGCTCCGCCTGCACTTGAAGACTAGCTCTACCACCGCTACGCTCCCCTGCCTCCAAAGCCCGCTCCTTCTCCACCCTTGCTCCGCAGTGGTGGAATGACCTTCCTACAGATGTCAGGACTGCCCAGTCCCTGACCACATTCCGGCGCCTCCTTAAGACTCACCTCTTCAAAGAGCACCTGTAGAACTCCTCTGTTTGTATCCTGGGACACTATCACCCTTCATGTAAATGTGCTTTATTTTGCTCTTATCAGCCCCTATTTTACTGCATTTAATCCTGTACTTCAGAATACTGTAATCTGCCAAGTTTTTAACCTGTAGTACTTTGTATTTACTCACATCCTGATGTAACTATCACTATTACCTGCTGTATTATTGAATTGTGGTTTGTCAAACTTGTACTTTACTTGAACAAAAGTTATTGTATTGCTTGCTCTTATTGTATTACTTGTATTGTAACGCTTGAAATGTTTTTGCTTATGATTGTAAGTCGCCCTGGATAAGGGCGTCTGCTAAGAAATAAATAATAATAATAATAATGGACCTCCGGCACCGGCGTAGATTTAGCTAGGGATGGTAGGGACATGTCCCTACCAATGTCAAGGGACCGTTGAATTGTCCCTACCAATAATTTTGATAAATCTTAAACGTCTTTTGTCAAGTCATTTTATCTGCTCCACAAAGGGTTAACTCTCTCAAGCCCCCCGCCCCTCCCCCTCGTTAGTCCTCCCTCCTCCAAAAAAAACAAAACCAAAAAAAAACGCTAATTTGATTGACTTTGGCCCTTCCATACTGCATCACTGTAACACGGACTCAGTGCGTGGCTGACGTCAGGGACCAGCAGAGTGTGTTGTTTTCATTGAAGTGCGAAAGTGCACAAGGACTCGGGAGTGAAAGGTAAATCTCCGGGTTTAAAATAATAAAAAAAAATTCTAGTCATTCTTAAACGGTGTACATTGTGCCACAATTTTCACATTTATTTTAAAAAATAAGAATAAATATAATCAGTTTAATTCGATGTTTGTGTTTGTTGGTTAATGCGTTGTCATATTATTTCAATCCTCCTTCCTCCCTTTGTAACTAACTTACTCCTTGCTTGATATTTTTGTATCGTGTGTGTAAAAAGCGAACACGAACATATGTATTTGATTGAATGGACAGTGTGACTATCCAGGCGGCTAAATAAATGCACTATATTATATAGGCAGTAATAAAAAATATATAAAAAGTCAAATTAATGGTGGGGGGGGGGGGGGGACAGATATACAAATAAATGTCAGTGCGGCGTGAGTAAAAAAAGGTTGAGAACCGCTGATTTAGGCTGGACTCTGGAAAGACGCTCATCTGAAGTTGCCGCTTGCCGGTCAGGCTGATGAGTGTGAGCCACTGACTGAATGAAAGCCAGGTGCCGCGGCTGAAGGTATTGTCAGCTCGTCAGCAACATAGTTTGAGAGAATAAAGCTACCTACCTACCTACCTATTACGTTAGCGACCCATTGCTAGCTGCTAACCCAACGTCCTTGGTGGCTAGCTAACTTGTTTCACAGCTAAATCAATATGTGTGTGTGTGTGTGTGTGTGTGTGTGTGTGAGAGAGAGAGAGAGAGAGAGAGAGAGAGAGAGAGAGAGAGAGAGAGAGAGAGAGAGAGAGAGAGAGAGAGAGAGAGAGAGAGAGAGAGAGAGAGACTTTTGACTTTTAAGATCCTTTATTTAACATTCCAAATAAAATCCATTAAAACTCAATAAAGGTAAAACATAACAAAATTAAGAATTAGCAATATTAAAAAATCCTAAAATACATCATGTTCTCCTTAAAAATAGATTTTATCAAAATAAAAGGATCATAAAAAATCAATTAAAAAAACCACAGTGTTTTCTTTCTGTTAAAAACAGATTAAAGCCAAAATTAATAAAAACACTGTAAAAAAATAAAAAATAAAATTAAAACTAGAACAAAAACTGGAGCTCCCCCTCCTCACTCACAGCACACAAGGCGTCTCCCACACACCACCTCTCCTGGAAGTCCTCCGGGTTATTATTTAGTTTAAAAAATTCAAAATCCACTCTTATCCGGCTGACCACCAAAACCCTGAACTGCAACACAACATCAGTCAGCCCGGCGCCAGAGATACTGTTCTTTCTGGATTTTAAAATGGCCAATTTTGCCTGACCCATTATAAAATTAATTAAAACACACCTGTTTCTCTTTTTAAAACTGTAGGGAACCCCAAAGATAAAAAGCTCTTTTGTGAACTCCTCGCCTAGGCCCTGCAGGAGCTCCTGTAGGAGATGGAAGAGTGGTCCTAGCCTGACACACTCACTATACATGTGAAACACTGTTTCCTCTGCAGAGCAGAAACAGCACTCTGAGCTAATGCTAGCATCAACTCTATGGAGAAACCTGCCGGTGGACACAATACAGTGCAGGATCCTCCACTGCAGGTCCCCCGCTCTCTTGGTGAGGGGCAGTTTATACAGAACCCTCCATACTGGCCTGCACCCCTCCTTTACCTCCAGACATGCCCTCCACCTTGAATCCACCAACCCCCTCAACTGGTGGGAATGTGATGCCTTCACACAAATTTGGTAGATCTTCTTACTCTCTGCTGTATGAAGAGTTAGATCTTTAACTGTGTCTAGGTTTAATAACATTCCCTCGTTTCCTACACCCTCCTCTCCTTCACCTACTGCTGGACACACTAGCAGCCCTGGAAAGATGAAGTCTTGTCTCTGCCCTGTGCCGCTGGACATCTCCTCTCTCACAGCCTCCCTGAGCTCGGGGGAAAGACAACTTCTCAGTTCACTGACCATTTTCTCTGCCAGTCTCTCAGAGTGCCAGCCCAGCCGCCCAGCCAGCTGTGTAGCAGTCAGCCAGCAGGAGAGCTCAAAGTTGATAAGATGTCTCAGCCTGGTCACTCCTGCCCTCACAAAGCTGGCACAGAGCGTCATTGACTGAAAGAAACGTACAGGGAAGAGCGGATTGAAAAATAGGGGCTCCTCCAACAGGACCCTGCCTGTCAGGGACCCCTCATCTCTCGCCACCCTCACTGCCCTCCAGGCATCTAAAGCACTCAAGTAAAAAGAAGAGAGACCTACTTTAGCTAGTCTGGCACTCTCAATTAAAAACAGGTGTTTGTCTATCCCCAGCCCCCCTACTCTGCTGAGGAAAAAACAAGCTAGCCTCTTCCAATGAGCCTCCTCCCCAGCGTACAGGAGCCTCTGAACCGCCTGCAGTCTGAAGGCTGCCACCCTGCTGGCAATGCAGACCAACCCCTGCCCCCCTTCATCAGTGGGGAGATACAGGACCGCTGGCCTCAGCCAATGTCTCCCGCTCCAGAAAAACTCCAGCAGTATTCTTTGGATCTCCTGCACCATGCCCCGGGGAGGGTCCAGACACACCAGCCTGTGCCACAGCATGGAGGCCACCAGATTATTAATCACCAGGACCCTTCCCCTAAAGGACAGCTGGGCCAGCAGTCCCCTCCATCTCTGCAGCCGCCCCCTCACCCTGTCCACTAGGCCCTCCCAATTTTTCTGCATATATATCTCCACTCCAAAAAACACCCCCAGCACTTTTATACCTGTCCTGTCCCATCTCAGCGCCTCAGGCAGGACAGGGGGGGTGCAATCATGCCAACTGCCTGACAGGAAGGTGTCACACTTTGCCCAGTTAACTCTTGCTGTAGAGGCTCCTTGGAATGTGTGCAGGCTCTGCTGTAGTGCCTTGATGTCTCCGTCACTGCACACAAACACGTTCACATCGTCTGCATAAGCGGACACCTTCACTGCGACAGAGGAGGGTGAGGAGGGCACTGCCCAGCCAACCAGCCGGCCCCTCAGCAGGTGCAGCAGGGGCTCTATGGCCAGTGAATAAAGCATTCCAGACAGGGAGCAGCCCTGCCTAATACCCCTGCACACTGGGAAGGGCTGACTCAGCCCATTGTTAATCTTTAAAATGCTAAAAACATTCCAATATAAAAGCTGGATATAAGAAATAAAAACAGGGCCAAACCCGAAGGCTTCCAGGGTTTTAAAAAGGTATGTGTGGTCGACCCTGTCAAACGCTTTCTCCTGATCTAAAGAAACCAGCCCAACATTCAAATCACATGTCTTAGCCATTGATAAAAAGTCTCGAATTAAAAACAAATTATCAAAAATGGAACGTCCCGGTATGCAGTAAGTTTGGTCCGTGTGTATTACAGCTCCTATACACATTTTTAGTCTATTGGCCAGACATTTTGAAATAATTTTAAAATCAGAACATAAAAGCGAAACAGGTCTCCAGTTTTTGAGTAAACACAGGTCTCCTTTCTTGGGCAGTAGTGTGATTACTGCCCGCCTGCAGCTGAGGGGCAGTTCTTTATCTCGGAGGCTCTCTCCCAGCACCTGCAAAAAGTCCTCACCAATCACAGTCCAGAAACTTTTAAAAAATTCAGTGGGCAGTCCATCAATGCCAGGAGCTTTTCCATTTGAAAGCTGTGTAACAGCAGTGGTCAGCTCCTGGTATGTTAGTGGCTTGTCTAATTGGTTCTGTTCTTCCTCGCTCAGGGTGGGCAAATCCTGGAGCAGCAGGTCTGTATCCTTCTGCTCACAAGGCTCTTTGCTGTATAGTTCAGAATAGAATTTTACTGCCTCCCTGCTGATCTCCTCCCGGCTGTACAGCTCCCTGCCGCAAGGCGTCCGGACGCAGTGCATCTTCCGGCTGTCTGCTCTCCTCCTCTCCAAGCCAAAAAAGAAACTGGAGGGGGTGTCCATGTCTTTAAGCCCCATGAAGCGAGAGCGCACCTGCGCCCCCTTCACTCTTTCCTTCAGCAGGCTGCCCAGCATGTGTTTCTGCTCCCTCAGCGTTTGCAGGGTCTGCTCCTGGTGATCTGTGTCCAGGCTGCTCTCTAACTGGAGAATTTTCAACTCCAGCTCTCTCACTGCTGCGTTCAGTGACCCGGTTGAATTGAGTGTGTACTGCTGGCAAAAGATTTTAATCTGCGTTTTGCCAATGTCCCACCACTGCCTAATATTTTTATAATTTGTTTTTTCTTTTTTCCAAATGTTCCAAAAATCATTAAATTGTTTTACAAAAAGTGTGTCCTGTAATAGCTTTAAATTAAAATGCCAGTAGGAGGTGCTGTGAGAGTCAGTGGTGAGTATTACTGTAACTAACAGGCAGTGGTGGTCAGAGAGGCTACTGGGGATGATATTGGCTTTAATGAATTTATTCAAATGAGTGTGTGTTGTGTAGAAGCGGTCTAACCTGGCTCTATATATTTGTTGTGCGCGACAATGAGACCAGGTGTACTGTCTTGCATTGGGGTGCAGACACCTCCAGACATCAACCAGGCCACTGAACTGAAAAACTGCAGCTAATTCACTTGAGGATTGGGGATTGGGTTCCTCATTATTTCTATCCATTGTAAAATCAATAGTGCAGTTAAAATCTCCTCCCACCACCACCACATCATCATTATCAATATTTAAAAGAGCTTGCTTTAATTTATTAAAAATTAAAATGCGTTCCCTTCCTTTATTTGGTGCATAAATATTAATCAAAACAAATACAGTACCACCCAACCTTGCTCTCACTTTTAATAACCTCCCCTTTTCAATTTCTTCAATATCTAAAATTGTTGCTCCTAGGCTGGGCTTAAATAAAATTGCCACTCCTGCACTGGTGCTTGAGCCGTGGCTCAGCACACACGGCCCCCTCCACTCTGCCTGCCACGCCGCCTCATTCTCCCTGTCTGAGTGCGTCTCCTGCAGCAGAGCGACCCCCGCCCGCTTCTGCTCTAAAAACTCACACAGCTGCGCTCTTTTAAAAGACTGTCTGCAGCCATTCACGTTAAAAGAAATAAAAACGCACTTTTCCATAGCGGCTAAAAAAAATAAAACTGACAGAGTAAAACAAGCAACAATAAAAAAATTCTTAAAAGAAGTATCCATTTTTAAAATTATTGTTTGGCAACATTAGCGATCTTTTTCTTAATTATTTGAACATATTTTTTAAGACGGTACCTTTTTTGCTGGTCGAACTCCTCTAATGTTGCCTTTCGTGTGACGATGTGTGCTGAGTGGAGGAATAATCGCAGATCTGGGAAGAAGTTTTCAATTTCAACCCCCCTTTTCCCTTTTGTACTCTCCATAAACTGTTTAAATTCATCTAGGGTATAGATTTTTTCCCCCTGTTAACGGGTTGGCTATCGGGGATGTCAGAGATAAGCGAGGAGTCAGAGAGCTCCCCCTCCATTTCCTCTGCTCCGTCCTCGCTGTCTGCTCCGCCGTCCACGGCTGCCAGCTCCCCCGCGCCGCTCTCCTCTCCTCCTCCCAGCACAGCCACAGCCGTCACCGCTGCCTCTGCCTCCGCTTGCTGGGGTTCAGAGAGAGAAGAGCGCTGCACCGCGCCGGGTTGTAAGCCCGTCGCCGTGCCGCTCCCCTCTCCCTCCATATCAGGAGGGACAGACCCCCCTGCCTGAGACTGCAGGCTCCCCTCCAGCACAGGCTCGGGGCTCTGCTCCGTCCCCCGCTCGCTGTTAGGCAGATCTGCAACTTCTTTGTTTTTTTGTTTTTTAAGTCTTTTTTTAGCTACCATCACAAAACCCTCATCATTTTCGGTAGTTTTATTTTGTGCCGGACCGTGGCTGAGTCTCTTCAACCTCGGCTGTGGTGTGGGCGGCTTCATCCCGATCGGCGGCTCTCTGGTCTCTGCAGACTCCGGCTGGCGCTGCGATGGGGGAGCAGCCTCATCCTCCCGCTCACCCCCAACATCCCCAGCCTCCTCCCTGCCATCAGTACCCTGCTCCTGCCTTTCCTCATTTTTGTTTTTTCTCGGGCAGGCTCTCCTCTGGTGTCCCTGTTCCCCACAGTTAAAACACCGCATTGTATCCGAGCTGACAAACACTACGCAGCCCGTCCCTTCCACACTGAAGCTCCAAGCAACATCAATCACATCCCCCGGGTTATTCAGCAGCAAAAACGCCTGTCTCCGAAAAGACAGGACGTGCTTAACACTTGTATTTCTGCACCCTAATGGTATATTTTTAATTGGGGACACCAGTTTGCCATATCGGGCAAGTTCATTTGCCAAGGTCTCGTTTTTTAAAAACGGCGGCACATTAGACATGATTACCTTGGTAACAGGGGTTACTAAGGGGGATACTTGAATAAAATCTCCTTTCACTGAAAAACCTTCCTCCACTAGCTGATTGACCAGCGATACCTCTTTTAAAAACACGACAAACCTTTTATTCATCCGGGATGCCGATATTATATTGTCACACCCGACCACCTCTCCCACTGCCCCCAGCCCTCCAGAGTGAGATCCCATAACGGGACCTACACACACACACACACACACACTACTCTATACACGGGAAAGTACAAACAAAGCAACGAAACAAAGATATATAAACGAACTAAACAATTAACAATTAAATATATAAATTTGCAAAAAATATAGTAGCGAAAACACTCTCCTACCGCACCAGCGTTCAAACGCTACCGCCTCTCCGCAAGCTCCTCCCACAATCCCACAATCCTCAGCGCGAGAGAGAGAGAGAGAGAGAGAGAGAGAGAGAGAGAGAGAGAGAGAGAGAGAGAGAGAGTGCGTGAGCATGTTTTGATATCGTCATTCAACTAACGTTAGCTAATCACTTCAATTTGGCTTTAGGTGACTAAAGCATAATAGCAACCAAAAAAATAAAGATGGACATAAGGAAGTTTTTTTTTACAAAAAGTCAAAGTGTAAGTAGGAAGATGTTATTAAAGTAATAAACACAATTGATAATGATTCTCATAGCAAATGAAAAAATAATTTACTAATGAAGTTAGCAGAGTCATACTTTCTCTCTAAACAGCATGCATCAATTTATCATTTTATCAGGCGAGTGAAGCAGTGCAGCCTGGTAAAAGCAATACAGAGGCAGGTGGAGCAACAGGGTCGCAGGTGGGGTCTGTAATGGCTTAGTGATTATAACAGTGAAAGTGTTAGACTCAGTTTTGAGATATATTATTGTTTGAGGCACATTGTGATTTAATAGTAGGCTAATGCTGTATAATAATACTCAGCAAATAAAGTTAGCATAGCCATATAATTTCTCTCTATATGGCATGCATCAATTTATTATTTTATCAGGTGAATGAAGCAATGCACCCAGGTACGAGCAGCAGCACAGACACAGGAGTGGCAGGCAGAGCACGTGAGCGTGCATGTGCTCATGCTTGTAGCGCCAGGGGTATTGGTAGCTTACAGTAAGGCTGGGATAGGTTATAATTCAGGTTATTAGTAATTCTACAGCAGGGATGTCAAACCAGCTTCCAGGAGGGACACTTTATCATAGTGTTTTAAGTGTATACCAGCCAACTTCATGTCAATCAAACTGTCCTCGAATCATGTCCAGCATTCATTTCAAGCCACCAGAAGTTACCATTTAATAGCTGTCTATTGGGGGGGCATGCCCCCGAACCCCACTAGCGGCCGTGACTCCGACCCCCTACAAAATTGTGTCCCCACCAATGTTCAAACAAAACCTACGCCATTGTATATATATATATATATATATATATATATATATATATATATATATATATATATATATATATATATATATATATATATATTTGTATGCCCCGGTAGCTAAAAGCTTAGTTACGGCTCTGGGCAAAACCAACGCCCTTGGCCAGTATACAATATTTTTCTCTATGCATTCTTTTCTGTTGAGCACTCCTGACACCGTTGAAACGGTGAGTCTCAGGTCGCCTGCGGATACATTAGTCCAATCAATGCGTCTGAACCTGGGGTGTAATCCCAAGGTAACTGCTCACTGTTAACAGGTTTGAAGACGGTAATTCACGTTTTAAGTAATACAGTGTCCCCTTCAGACATGTTAAAGGAGAGATTCGGAAATAACATTCAAACCTATGCGCGAGTAAATACCATCCTAACTCCTAACATCCAAAAAAAAAAAGAAAAAAGAATAAAATAACAATAATTAATATATATATATATATATATATATATATATATATATATATATATATATATATATATATATATATATATATATATTTGCATGCCCCGGTAGCTAAAAGCTTAGTTACGGCTCTGGGCAAAACCAACGCCCTTGGCCAGTATACTACTATGCATTCGTATCTAGGTGTATATGGTAGCTAGCGTTGTGTTGGAGCAGCAGGACAAGCTCGCCATCCCGCCCGCTGCTTTCCTGCTCACCAAAACACAACGCACCCAGGGGAGAGATACCATTGTAAATAGGTAACCTATTTACCATGGTATCCCTCCCCTGCGGCGGCTGCTCTTGATCTCGGCTGCTCTTGATCTCCGTGAACGCACCCGCTGTCACATTGAAGCGCTTGAAAACACAGCACAACATTCCCTAAAAACACTTGCAATGCATTATGACTTCAAAGGTATGACTTTAAGTCTATGACATTATTATTTATTGATTTTATTTTGTTTTATTTCTTTGATCACCAACTGCCACGACAACACACTCGTTTTTTTTTTTTTATGCAGTACTCCTGACGAACTTCACCCATTGACCGCATCGTACCGGCTCTTAAGGTAGCTTGTGTTGGAGCAGCAGGACAAGCTCGCCATCCCGCCCGCTGCTTTCCTGCTCACCAAAACACAACGCACCCAGGGGAGAGATACCATGGTAAATAGGTAACCTATTTACCATGGTATCCCTCCCCTGCGGCGGCTGCTCTTCATCTCCGGCTGCTCTTGATCTCCGTGAACGCACCCGCTGTCACATTGAAGCGCTTGAAAACACAGCACAACATTCCCTAATAACACTTGCAATGCATTATGACTTCAAAGGTATGACTTTAAGTCTATGACATTATTATTTATTGATTTTATTTTGTTTTATTTCTTTGCTCACCAACTGCCACGACAACACACTCGTTTTTTTTTTTTTTATGCAGTACTCCTGACGAACTTCACCCATTGCCCGCATCGTACCGGCTCTTAAGGTAGCTTGTGTTGGAGCAGCAGGACAAGCTCGCCATTCCGCCCGCTGCTTTCCTGCTCACCAAAACACAACGCACCCAGGGGAGAGATACCATGGTAAATAGGTAACCTATTTACCATGGTATCCCTCCCCTGCGGCGGCTGCTCTTGATCTTCGGCTGCTCTTGATCTCCGTGAACGAACCCGCTGTCACATTGAAGCGCTTGAAAACACAGCACAACATTCCCTAATAACACTTGCAATGCATTATGACTTCAAAGGTATGACTTTAAGTCTATGACATTATTATTTATTGATTTTATTTTGTTTTATTTCTTTGATCACCAACTGCCACCACAACACACTCCTTTTTTTTTATGCAGTACTCCTGACGAACTTCACCCATTGACCGCATCGTACCGGCTCTTAAGGTAGCTTGTGTTGGAGCAGCAGGACAAGCTCGCCATCCCGCCCGCTGCTTTCCTGCTCACCAAAACACAACGCACCCAGGGGAGAGATACCATGGTAAATAGGTAACCTATTTACCATGGTATCCCTCCCCTGCGGCGGCTGCTCTTCATCTCCGGCTGCTCTTGATCTCCGTGAACGCACCCGCTGTCACATTGAAGCGCTTGAAAACACAGCACAACATTCCCTAATAACACTTGCAATGCATTATGACTTCAAAGGTATGACTTTAAGTCTATGACATTATTATTTATTGATTTTATTTTGTTTTATTTCTTTGCTCACCAACTGCCACGACAACACACTCGTTTTTTTTTTATGCAGTACTCCTGACGAACTTCACCCATTGACCGCATCGTACCGGCTCTTAAGGTAGCTTGTGTTGGAGCAGCAGGACAAGCTCGCCATCCCGCCCGCTGCTTTCCTGCTCACCAAAACACAACGCACCCAGGGGAGAGATACCATGGTAAATAGGTAACCTATTTACCATGGTATCCCTCCCCTGCGGCGGCTGCTCTTGATCTCCGGCTGCTCTTGATCTCCGTGAACGCACCCGCTGTCACATTGAAGCGCTTGAAAACACAGCACAACATTCCCTAATAACACTTGCAATGCATTATGACTTCAAAGGTATGACTTTAAGTCTATGACATTATTATTTATTGATTTTATTTTGTTTTATTTCTTTGATCACCAACTGCCACGACAACACACTCGTTTTTTTTTTATGCAGTACTCCTGACGAACTTCACCCATTGACCGCATCCTACCGGCTCTTAAGGTAGCTTGTGTTGGAGCAGCAGGACAAGCTCGCCATCCCGCCCGCTGCTTTCCTGCTCACCAAAACACAACGCACCCAGGGGAGAGATACCATGGTAAATAGGTAACCTATTTACCATGGTATCCCTCCCCTGCGGCGGCTGCTCTTGATCTCCGGCTGCTCTTGATCTCCGTGAACGCACCCGCTGTCACATTGAAGCGCTTGAAAACACAGCACAACATTCCCTAATAACACTTGCAATGCATTATGACTTCAAAGGTATGACTTTAAGTCTATGACATTATTATTTATTGATTTTATTTTGTTTTATTTCTTTGATCACCAACTGCCACGACAACACACTCGTTTTTTTTTTATGCAGTACTCCTGACGAACTTCACCCATTGACCGCATCCTACCGGCTCTTAAGGTAGCTTGTGTTGGAGCAGCAGGACAAGCTCGCCATCCCGCCCGCTGCTTTCCTGCTCACCAAAACACAACGCACCCAGGGGAGAGATACCATGGTAAATAGGTAACCTATTTACCATGGTATCCCTCCCCTGCGGCGGCTGCTCTTGATCTCCGGCTGCTCTTGATCTCCGTGAACGCACCCGCTGTCACATTGAAGCGCTTGAAAACACAGCACAACATTCCCTAATAACACTTGCAATGCATTATGACTTCAAAGGTATGACTTTAAGTCTATGACATTATTATTTATTGATTTTATTTTGTTTTATTTCTTTGATCACCAACTGCCACGACAACACACTCGTTTTTTTATGCAGTACACTCTTAGAAAAAAGGGTACAATATAGAACCCTAAAAGGTTCTATCTGCTGGTATAGATTTGGAACCATTTTGAAGTGCTATATGGAACCTTTTAAAATGGTTCTTTGGAAGAACCCTGCATTAGAGGTTTAATAAAGAACCACCATGGTTCTTATATTAATGGTATAATACAGAACCATATTGGTTCCTCTGAAGAACCTTCTATTGAGGTTTAATATAGAACCATAAGAGTTACACTATTGAACCTTACAATTAGCATTCTATGGAGGGTTGTTTGGTTCATCTGAGAAAAAACAAATGTATACCGTTAAGAGCTCTTCACATCCTTTAGAATCCCCCAACCTCAGAAGTGTAAGTGCTTTGATAAATCACTCAATTCAGGATGCCAACAATTTATTTATTAAACATTTATATAACAATTTATTGTTTTTACAGGTTAAACCATTAGAGTAGTTTCAGGTTTAGTTATATACAGTTTTACACCGTTTTATTCAACCTGTGTGTTTTTAATAATTAAACCATATTATTTACACAGTGAAAAAAAGGGTCTCGCAGCAAACTGGAAAATAAATCTATGCATCCCACAGATTTTCCTGAAACTTACACAAAATACATTTTCAAGAACATGTAATAGACCTTGAAAAAGCTGAGATAAAATGTATATTGAAACTGATGAACGTGGGTTTCTTTTTTCTTATTCATTTTTTGGTGGCACAAATTAGAAGAGCTACAGTACAGTATTTAGATCAGAGCTTATTATGAGTTTATGATATCTATAAATTAAGACTGAATGTTTATTAGTTTTTTGAGATCAAAACTTCTATTAAAAACAATTTACATTTGTTATAAACAATTAATTTTCTAATCAGCCATTTACATTTAAAATAAATACTTTTTTTATATGTACAATTACATTTTTATATCAAATATTCTGTTTTTGTAATCAAATTAAATAGTTGACACAATAAATTCATTTAATTTCAGATTAAATGTTAAAATGGCATTCCATCAGATCAATATAATTATTCCCCAAGTAAAAGTGCAGTTATTTGACTGTACATCTTTAACACTGGCAAAGGTACTTCGTCAGAGATACTCAGCTTCATGAAGTACCTTTCCATGAAAGTCAGACAATTTTTTAGAGCTTTAGGATACTCAATGCCCAAGGAAAAATAAAGAGAAAAAATACATTCAACAGCAAGGGTGATATCCATTCCTGGATAATCACTGAGTATCTCAATTCCATCAACACAAACAGAGATGTCATCTGCTGCCAATGGGCTTGTTGTTCCCTTGAAAACGATAGTTGGCGTAGGTGATGGTGGTACCTGTATAGATTTTAAAATAATAATTAATAACTTTATTCAACAATAAATTATGTGAAATTGTACTTCAGCAGCATTTCACCATACCTACAAGCAGTGGCGGCTCGTGTGGTGGGGCTGCGGCTACTTTAAAGGGATTTCGTAATATTCCTCCCTTTAAAAACATTTTAACTGTCGGATCTCACTTAAAACAGCGAGGAACGTCTTAAACTCCTGTTAATTGCCTACAAGTCTCCCTCATAATTCATTAAGTACACATTTATGGCAAGCCAAATTAAGAGATACCTTTAAATATTTAACAGATATCTTTAAATATTTCAAAATATCCTTAAATCAGTTGAATATATCTTAAAATATTTTGAAATAATTAGAGATATCTTAACATATTTTAAGATATCTCAAAATGGTTTACAGATATCAGGAATTAATTTGGAGATATCTCAAACTCATTTTGAGATATCTCTAAATGATAATTTGACTTTGTATTTAACATTGAAAACATCAATTCAGTTAAGCTACATTTAAAAAGTAGAGCTCAATTAACTTACTTGGTCAACAACAAACAGATTTTCCCTCTCTCGAAACAAAGCTGGCAACAGCAACAATGCAGCATTCATTCTCAGTCCTACAAATAGGGTATCAGATCATATACAAAGTACAAAGCAAACGGAAGAATGTTGAGCAACCCTGGTCTGAGAGGTACAGGATCTTTGGCTTTGCATTCCACCAGTGCTCTCAGTTACATTCATGAATTCATTATTTGCTAAATTGCACAGATAAAGAATAGTTTAAATGATTTAAAGGTACCTAAAAAAAACACACACACGACTGTAGCTCTCCAGGACCAGGACTGACCACCACTGATACAAACGTTATTGTGGATTGGAGCAAAAAAATGTTAAGAACAGTATCAACAAAGTTTCTAAAAATCTGTTCATGCAGGTTTTTCGCATTGGTTTTTATGCCCCTGTGAGAGTTAAATACCAGCTATCTTCCCCATGAAATATTATGCTCCAAGTGTATGAAATGAAGTTGCATCATTTTCTGTTTAATAGTTATTTATAGATCCTATTCTGAGATAGGTCAAAACAATTTGATGTACAATAAATATTTCTTATACATTACCATTTCCCTGTGTCTTATCTGAAGCATCTTCAATGTAGGACATCACAGTAGTTAGAAGATGCCCACTAGAAAGTCTGAAAATAGCATCTACCATTCTGGATAGGCCACTCATTAGGTTCCGTTCCAAGTTTACTCCAAAACGTAGTTCTACTTCGTGCAACAGCTAAAATACAGATGCTAAAGTTATTATTATATTTATTTATTTATCATATGCCTTTATCCAAGGCGATATACACAGCTGTAAAAAAGAGTTGAATACTTACAAATAATGTAGTAGTTAAAAAAATCAATAAATAAAACAAAATCAAACTAAACTGAATGCGAGCAGAAAGAAGTTGCATGGGAAAAACCAGGAGCAGTGGAGTTTTGTAAAAGCTGGAGCAGGTGGATTGCTGATGCAGAAAGGTCACCTAGGAGGACTAATTAAAGTGATTATACATGCTTATAACTAAAAATATTAATTTCTCATCAATCACCATAGTAGAATAAAAACTAGTACCTACCAGTTTAGGATGCTTTAGGAATGGAAACAGACCAAGGACTTCTTCAGTGGACTTCTTCTCCATCATTCTTTCCCGAGTGTGTACAGTTCTATTCATGCTGTCACATATGGCTTCAATGTTCGGCCTCAATTTCGTTATTTCTTTTCTTATGGAGTCCAAGTGTTTGGCAATACTATGCTCGTCTTCTCCTGGGAACTCCTCACTTTGCATCTGCAATATGTATCATAACGTTAAGTAATTCAATACTTATGATCAGGCATTTACTGCATGTATTCTCTGTGCTTTTCTTTACTCTGGAAAAATGCTAAAGATCAAGTACTCTCCATGAAAGCCAATTAGCTAATAAACTACACAATCGCATGTATGTACATATATAAAGTATGTAATTCTATTTCAATCTATTTCTGTCAATGCAGATCCAAGAGTTAGGCTTACAGATTCTCTTCTCTTTTTCATGAGCGGTTGCTGTTGCTCTGGTGCACGCTTCCTTCCTCGACCCACAGCACCAAACTTTTTTTTTCATGTCTTCTACAGTCTCCACTGAAATAAGTGTCTTTCTCTCTTTTTTGAATTTATTTCTCAGTATTTCAAGTAGAGTAGCCTGAAACAGTGATAGAAAGTTAAACCTATGTCCATTATCTGGCTATAAAAAATACATATCAACTAGTAAAAATATATTTAACGCTGCATAATTTTGACAAATTAATGTTTATTCGACTATTTCTTTTATGAATATAACTACCAAATGTATACTCACATATCCAGTTTGGCTGTCATCCCTTAGAAATCTGTACTTACAGCACAAAGTACTTAGCACAGTACTGTACATTATGTGGTCTGGATACCTAAATATACAGATTAGAAAATAATATAGGCATATGAATTGTAAGTGAATTGTAAGAAAAATATATATTTGAGAAATAATGTCATGAAATACAGTTGCATTTTACAATTGCTTTAATTTACAAAAAAAAACATGCTGAAAAGCATTATCAAAATGAATTTAATAAAACTTTTTCTCTTGAATAAAATATTGCTGTTATGATAGATTTTAAAAAAAAAATAGTAATCATTTTAAAAATGAATATGCTATTTTATGTTATGTAATTATTCTAAAATTGGTTGCCTATGTATCTAAAACAAACACCGAAATCTCAGTTCTTACAGCGTATATTTGCTGAGGTCATCAAACAGAGTCTGTATTAGAGCTGCACGAAGGGCAGATTTGTCTTTTGATTTGAAACCAATGTCCTTTCTATCAAGGGCCATCTGTACAACTGGAGGAAATATAGGCAATGTATAACATGCGGTCCAAACATGAACACTTGTTGAGGTTTGTGGCACTTCTCTGCATTCTACTGGTAGCACCTTCTCTGAAACAATATGCTCATTTGCTTTTGTTCTATGAAAATACAAAAAACAACAAAAAAAACAATATTTCATAATTTTAATCACCTGAAAATATCTAAAGACTTGATATTTAAACAGAGCCTTATAATATAACAGCCATATTAATTTTCTACACAGAAGTTTAAAACCATACATTCCCAGTCCTCATTTTCAGGAATTAAACTAGTGAAAAATACCTCTCTCTCTCTCTCTCTCTCTCTCTCTCTCTCTGAGGATTGTGGGAGGGCTCTGCTGCGGCAGGGTTTGTGAGCTGTGTGAGAGCGGTAGTGGTGAATTTATGGCCATTTACTTATATATTTATTTATTATATATTTATTTAAACGTTTTTTAAAAGTATTTTTTCTATTCTTAGTACTTTTTAAACGTTTTAGCCAGTGTGTGCCCAAAGATGGGCTCCCACTCCGGTGGGTTGGGGGGGCTTACTAGGCGCCACGGTTTTAAAGTTTTTTCCGAAAATAATGATTCTGTTGAAGATGTGCTGCTTGCCGTGGGGCGGGTGGTCGGTTTTGAAAAAATCAAATCCGCCTCACGGATGAACAAAGCTATAGTCGTTTTTCTTAATCAAGAAAATCTGGTTAACAAAATTGTGGAAGAGGGATTTATGTTGAATGATTCTTTGGTAACTGTAACACCGTTATCTACGCCTCTTACCAAAGTGATATTGTCGAATATTCCCCCTTTTATTAATAATTCATTGATTGAAAGAGAACTTTCCAGATATGGTAAAATAATGTCGCCGATTAAAATGATTCCCCTTGGATGTAAAAATCCAGAAATTAAACACGTTATGTCTTTTAGGAGACAAGTTTTTGTACTACTTGATAACCCGGAAAAAAGTTTAAATGTAGCTTGGCGTTTTAATATAGAGGGCAGGGATTATGTTGTTTTTGCTAGCACAGAGGTTTTTAAATGTTTTTCTTGCAGGGAACAGGGGCATCTTAAACGGACCTGCCCCAAACTACAAACTGAAGCAGGGACAAGTAGTCGTAATGATGACGGGGAGGCGGCCGCGGTTGTTCAGAGAGCGGAGGTGGAGGAGCCGCCGAGACCTGAGCCGCGGCCCAGGAGGAAGAGACCGGAGGAGCCGGGTACCAGCGCGGCTGCAGCCGAACCGGGGGCTGCAGCGCCGGCCGACGCAGACAAGGAGGGGGTGTACGCTGCAGTCATTAAGAAAAGAAAATTAAAAAAAAGAACATCTGCTGCTGCCGACCCGGCGGCGGGTGAGGAAGAGTCTGTGTGGGGGCCCATTATGGTATCTCACGACAGCGGCGTAGGGTCTCAACCCTCCGCTGTGGTGGAGCCGAGCACCGGGTCTGAAGGGCAAGAGAAAGGCGGGCCTCAACCCGCGGATCTCTTGTCTGAGGACTCGGTGCAGGAAGGGAGCGATGTTGGGGGTGATAGCCTCGGGGCTCAGGCAGGCCCTGTTGATGTCCCCCCAGTGATGAGACTCCTCAGCCTGCTGGGTCGGTAGCGGAGATGCCGGCGGCTGATGGAGATTCTGCGGGCGAGGAGGAGGACGGATCGGCGGGATCGGAAGAGGATGGATGGGAGGACGGGCTCTCCGACACCTCGCAGCTCTCTGACATCACGGCCAGCCAAAGGGGGAAACTGTATTCACTAACAGAGATCAGCGACTTTCTCGAAAAAACAAAAGGTAAGAGGCGAGTAGACATTAAATCCTTCTTCCCAGACCAGAAACTGTTTTTGTGTTCTGCAGATTTAATTTTAAGGAAATCGACTATAATTGAGTTTGAACAGAAAAAAAGGTTCAGACTTAAAAAATATGTCAGCTTAGTTCGGAAAACGTTAGCCACATCTAAACATTTTTAATGGCTATTTTTATTAAGAATTTTTGTTTTTTAACGTGTTTGTTATTTTTGAATAATCTATTTTTATCAATGGAGAAAATTATTTTAGGCTCTTTTAACGTGAACGGGTGCAGGGATTTTAATAAAAGAGCACAATTATTTGATTTTTTAAACAGTAAGCATTCAAACGTGATTTTATTGCAGGAGACACACTCAGACAGCAGTAATCAGTCTCACTGGCAGTCTGAGTGGAGGGGCGACTGCATTTTAAGCCACGGTTCTAATTTTAGTGCTGGGGTTGCTGTTTTATTTTCTCCAGGATTTGGGGCGGAGATTTTATCTATTGAGGAGATTATTCAAGGTCGACTTTTAAAAGTACAAATAAAACACGCTGGCATTTTTATTGATTTTATTAATATTTATGCACCAAATGTTGGGGAGGAGAGGATTTTATTTTTTAAAAAGCTCAGTCAGGTACTCAGGGGTTGCAGTACAGATAATTTGCTCGTGGTGGGGGGAGATTTTAATTGTACTATGGATTTTAATAAAGATAGAAACCACGGGGAACCCCATCCCCAATCTGTCAGGGAGCTGGCCACTGTATTAAATATTTTTGACCTGGTTGACATTTGGAGGATTTTTCATCCCACAAGTAGACAGTATACATGGATCAAATGCAATCAAAATCAGCTGTCAGGGGCACGCCTGGATAGGTTCTATACTCCACAGCAGCATATTAACAAATTCATTAAAAGCAGTATAGTACCCAGTAGCCTTTCTGATCATCATTTTGTTTCCGTCACTGTTTCACTGCCAATCCAATCACATTCAAAATCATATTGGCACTTTAATAACAATCTGCTACAGGATAAAAACTTCACTGATTGTTTCGAGTTGTTTTGGAAAAATTGGCAAAATGAAAAAAACAATTATAGTAGTTTAAGACAGTGGTGGGATATAGGGAAGATTCAAATAAAACTTTTCTGTCAACAGTACACACTCAATGTCACCAGGTCAGTGGATGCAGTGGTCAGTGAGCTGGAGAGAGAGATTGTTGAGTTTGAGAGCCAGCTGGCCAGCGAGCGCGATGAGGGGGCGTATCGGGGCCTGCAGGAGAGGAGGCAGCTCCTGGGCAGCCTGCTGGAGAAGAAGGTGAAGGGCTCTCTGCTCAGAGCCCGCTTTACTGAGCTTAAAGATATGGACGCCCCCACAGCCTTCTTCTTCGGCCTGGAGAGGAAGACAGCAGAGCGCAAGACAATGTGCTGTCTGAGGCTGCCCGGGGGGAGAGAGGTCTCCAGCCCTGCGGAGCTCAGGCGTGTTGCAGTGAGCTTTTATTCTGATCTCTACAAGGCTGAGGGCTGCGACCCGGGAGAGATGGAGCGGCTTCTCCAGGGTCTCCCCAGCCTTGACAAGGAGGAGAGCAGCGGACTGGACATTCCGTTGGCATTCCCAGAGCTCACTGCGGCTGTGGTGCAGCTCTCCAAAGGGAAGGCTCCCGGACTGGATGGACTGCCTGCAGAATTTTACCAGAAGTTTTGGAACTGTGTTGGTGAGGACCTGTACCAGGTCCTGCAGGAATGTGTCCGGGATGGGGAGCTGCCGCTGAGCTGCCGCAGGGCAGTGATAACACTGCTACCCAAGAAAGGAGACCTCTGTAACATCAAGAACTGGCGCCCTGTCTCCTTGCTGTGCTCCGATTATAAACTACTTTCCAAGACTCTCGCTAATCGCCTAAAGACCAAGATTGGATCAGTGGTGCACACAGACCAGTCATACTGTGTGCCTGAGAGATCAATTTTTGATAATTTGTTTTTATTAAGAGATCTTTTTAATGTAGCCAAAGTTTTTAATGTTGATTTTGGTCTAATTTCGCTTGATCAAGAAAAAGCTTTTGATAGAGTTGACCATGAGTATCTGTTTCGTGTTTTAAAAGCATTTGGTTTTGGCCCTGTTTTTACTTCTTTTATAAGACTCCTTTATCACAATGTTTTTAGTGTTGTGAAGATTAATAACAGTTTGACTGTCCCCTTCCCTGTGCAGAGGGGGATACGGCAGGGCTGCTCCCTCTCAGGGATGCTCTATGCCCTCTCTATAGAGCCCCTGTTACACCAGCTGAGGGAGAAACTGCCTGGATTGGCAGTGCCAGCTGCACCCAATGCAACCCCTATTAAACTCTCCGCATATGCTGACGATCTCAGCGTGTTTGTTACAACTGACCAAGACGTCGCTGTGCTGGAGTCACGCATTATAATGTATGAAAAGGCAACCTCAGCACGAGTAAACTGGGCAAAAAGTGAAGCTTTTCTTGTTGGCAGCTGGGAGGATACCCCCCCTCCTTTACTGCCTTCGTTTTTAAGCTGGAGTAAAACTGGGGTCAAACTTTTAGGTATTTATTTTGGGAATGAGCAATTCATGCAGCAGAATTGGGAGGGGCTGCTGGACAGGGTGAAGGGGAGGCTGCAGAGCTGGCAGTGGCTCCTCTCTCGGCTCTCCTTCAGGGGCAGGGTCCTCATCATTAACAATCTTGTCGCCTCCATGCTTTGGCATAAGCTGGTGTGCCTGGATCCTCCCCTGTTTTTGTTAAACGAAATACAGAAATGCCTGGTGCAGTTTTTTTGGAGCGGGCATCACTGGCTGCGCCCGGCTGTTTTGTATCTCCCCCGTGAGGAGGGAGGGCAGGGGCTCATTGATATCCCTAGCAGGATGGCAGCGTTTAGGCTGCAGGCTGCCCAGAGACTGCTGTACACACCACAGCTGAGCTGGAGAGACCTGGCGTTTTGTTTGTTGCAGAAGGCAGGGAGGCTGGGCTTTGACAGACATTTGTTTTTAATATCTCTTGATTGTTTTAGTGATGCAGGGTTGGAGGGTTTTTATAAGAATCTTTTAAATGCTTGGAGACTTTTAAAGATCACAAGGTCAGAAGAATCACAGAGCACACAGTGGGTTTTTGAAGAGCCCCTGTTTTTTAACCCCATTTTTAAATGCGAGGTTTTTAGCTCTGTTTTTTTATCCACTTTGTTTTTTAAAGCCGGTTTTACCAAACTGGGGCATTTAATTGACTTTAATCTTTTTAGTTGGAAAGCCAGCAGGGTTTTAACCCCTGCACTGAATATTAGATCAGAGCGTTTCCTGGAGAAGGTGCTGAGTGATCTCCAGGCATCTCTCTGTCCAGCACTCTCCCAGTTTCTGAGCAGGTTTCTGGCGGAGCGCGTGGCTCCAGAGCAGGAACCCCTGTTCCCCGCAGTGCTGGTCTCCCCTTCAGTGACAGTGGAGGAGGAGGAGGAGGAGCCGGCTGGAAAGCTGCTGTCACTTAGGAAGGTCACTGAGGTGGCCTTCCACACAATTGAGAAAAAGGCATTGTATGAGATCTGTGTGAAAACCAGACATTTTAATAAGCTGAAAGACCTGGTGGACACTAAGTGGAGGGCTCACCTTAGTGTCCCTGTTGATGAAGTTCCTGCCTGGAGGGTGCTGTATAAGCTTCCCTTGCCTAAGCGCTCCGGAGACCTGCAATGGAGAGTGCTGCATGGCATTTTTGCCACAAACCGTTATCTTAGCCGAGTGGAACCGGGGGTCAGTGTCCAGTGCCCCTTCTGTCCCGCGGAAGAGACTGTTTTCCATTTGTTTGTGGATTGCCCTCGGCTGCAGCCCTTCTTTTTGTTTTTAGAGAACCTGCTGGCTTCCTTGGGGGTTACTTTTACTAAAACTTTTTTTGTTTTTAGTGTAAAGTATAGTTTTGCACGGAGGGATAGGTGCTCATTGGTTAACTTTGTCCTTGGTCAGGCGAAATTAGCTATTTTAAAATCCCGAAAAAATAAGATTTTAGCCACTGGTTTTATAGATCCTATTAGTGTTTTTAGGATCCTGATGGTCTCCAGGATCAAAATGGAATTTGCTTATTTTAAAATGGTGCACGACCTGGACAATTTTGAGAGTCGTTGGTGCATTGGGGAGGGGGTGTGTGCCGTGACTGAGGAGGGGCAGCTTGTTATGCTCTTGTGAGAAACTATGAAAGACTAAGATCTCATTGAATTGGACTTTTTGAAACTGGGATGAGAAATGTTGGATTTGTTATGTTTTTTTGCACCAGTGGTTTTTTTTTGTTTGTTTTGGCTTTATTTAGTTTTTATAATTGTTTTCTAATTTATAGAATAAAGGGATTTTAAAAGTCAAAGTCTCTCTCTCTCTCTCTCTCTCTCTCTCTCTCTCTCTCTCTCTCTCTCTCTCTCTCTCTCTCTCTCTGTGTGTTTCCATAAAGAAATGTACTCCCATAATATACATCTTTCTTACAATACAACATTACAATACAAAAAGCGTACTGGTAGTAGTAATTTATACTTTTCAAAGTGATTCCTGTATAGTATGTGGTATTTAAATGTAAATACTAAAACACAACAATAGACTAACATAATGTATAATATATTTGTCATTACATACCTTTTAAGGTTCTCGAGAGCCTTTAAAAATTTGACTTGGTCCTTCATAGTTCGGAAGATCTTTCCAATCATATGTTCTGTCAGACCTAAAAGAGTCTCACCATCTATTTCTTCACCTAATGAACAAAAAAGCATAAAATTAATCAGAAAAATAAGCACCAATGTTAACCTGCCATTGTAATTAATATCACAGTTTTAAATGCAAGCAGTACCTTATACACAGTATGATGAGGTGCAATATATAAACATCCATCACTGTCTTCATAAGCATCTAGTGCATGGTAGTCAACTTCATTGCCAGGTGTTAATGTACACCACTCATGCAAAGCCTCTATTTTGAAGGCATGAAGGTGAGAATTAAATTCCAGAGCAAAATACAGTTTCCCACACAAAATCCATGTACACCTAAACTGAATGATATGCAAGATTTTGAAAAAAATGGGTAAATCCTCATGGACTACATCGACAATGAAGTAATCCTTGACTTCGTATTTCACGTGATCCACAGTTAGTTTCTTTACTTTCAGTATGGTTTCATCAGCTTCAAGTTCACTGGCTTGAATATTGCATTTTTCAAGAATAATATCTTTCAAAGATGTAGATGATAGCTGAACAACACAAGACCCTTCTTGCTCATATGACTGATGCAAAGCATCTGCACAACAAAAATCCCAACACTGTCTTTGTTGATGTCTTTTTGCTAAAGTAAAGCAGATGTTCCGGAAGTTCCACACATTTCTTGCAAGCCGCTTAAAGTACTGGTGCTTTCCTTCAAAACGTAAGCACCAAAGTGATCAAAGTGGTCCAAATTCAGCTAGCAATCTGGGGTAGTGTACCAAGTAATGCAATTTTGGTATAAAATTACCAGGATACAGTCTATTAAATTCGCTGAGAAATTCTCCAATTAAAATCTGCAAATGTGAAAGTGACGACTTTTTCACAACAGGAGACATTACAAAGTCTACTATTTCACGAACCGGCGTAGATTTAGCTAGGGACGGTAGGGACATGTCCCTACCAATGTCAAGGGACCGTTGAATTGTCCCTACCAATAATTTTGATAAATCTTAAACGTCTTTTGTCAAGTCATTTTATCTGCTCCACAAAGGGTTAACTCTCTCAAGCCCCCCGCCCCTCCCCCTCGTTAGTCCTCCCTCCTCCAAAAAAAACAAAACAAAAAAAAACGCTAATTTGATTGGCTTTGGCCCTTCCATACTGCATCACTGTAACACGGACTCAGTGCGTGGCTGACGTCAGGGACCAGCAGAGTGTGTTGTTTTCATTGAAGTGCGAAAGTGCACAAGGACTCGGGAGTGAAAGGTAAATCTCCGGGTTTAAAATAAAAAAAAAAAATTCTAGTCATTCTTAAACGGTGTACATTGTGCCATAATTTTCACATTTATTTTAAAAAATAAGAATAAATATAATCAGTTTAATTCGATGTTTGTGTTTGTTGGTTAATGCGTTGTCATATTATTTCAATCCTCCTTCCTCCCTTTGTAACTAACTTACTCCTTGCTTGATATTTTTGTATCGTGTGTGTAAAAAGCGAACACGAACATATGTATTTGATTGAATGGACAGTGTGACTATCCAGGCGGCTAAATAAATGCACTATATTATATAGGCAGTAATAAAAAATATATAAAAAGTCAAATTAATGGTGGGGGGGGGGGGGGGACGGACAACGACAGATATACAAATAAATTTCAGTGTGGCGTGAGTAAAAAAAAGGTTGAGAACCGCTGGTTTAGGCTGGACTCTGGAAAGACGCTCATCTGAAGTTGCCGCTTGCCGGTCAGGTTGATGAGTGTGAGCCACTGACTGAATGAAAGCCAGGTGCCGCGGCTGAAGGTATTGTCAGCTCGTCAGCAACATAGTTTGAGAGAATAAAGCTACCTACCTACCTACCTATTACGTTAGCGACCCATTGCTAGCTGCTAACCCAACGTCCTTGGTGGCTAGCTAGCTTGTTTCACAGCTAAATCATTATGTGTGTGTGTGTGTGTGTGTGTGTGTGTGTGTGTGTGTGTGTGAGAGAGAGAGTGTGCGTGAGCATGTTTTGATATCGTCATTCAACTAACGTTAGCTAATCACTTCAATTTGGCTTTAGGTGACTAAAGCATAATAGCAACCAAAAAATAAAGATGGACATGAGGAAGTTTTTTTTTACAAAAAGTCAAAGTGTAAGTAGGAAGATGTTATTAAAGTAATAAACACAATTGATAATGATTCTCATAGCAAATGAAAAAATAATTTACTAATGAAGTTAACAGAGTCATACTTTCTCTCTAAACAGCATGCATCAATTTATCATTTTATCAGGCGAGTGAAGCAGTGCAGCCTGGTAAAAGCAGTACAGAGGCAGGTGGAGCAACAGGGTCGCAGGTGGGGTCTGTAATGGCTTAGTGATTATAACAGTGAAAGTGTTAGACTCAGTTTTGAGATATATTATTGTTTGAGGCACATTGTGATATAATAGTAGGCTAATGCTGTATAGTAATACTCAGCAAATAAAGTTAGCATAGCCATATATTTTCTCTCTATATGGCATGCATCAATTTATTATTTTATCAGGTGAATGAAGCAATGCACCCAGGTACGAGCAGCAGCACAGACACAGGAGTGGCAGGCAGAGCACGTGAGCGTGCGTGTGCTCATGCTTGTAGCGCCAGGGGTATTGGTAGCTTACAGTAAGGCTGGGATAGGTTATAATTCAGGTTATTAGTAATTCTACAGCAGGGATGTCAAACCAGCTTCCAGGAGGGACACTTTATCATAGTGTTTTAAGTGTATACCAGCCAACTTCATGTCAATCAAACTGTCCTCGATTCATGTCCAGCATTCATTTCAAGCCACCAGAAGTTACCATTTAATAGCTGTCTACTAAAAAATTTCTTCCCGGGGGGGCATGCCCCCGAACCCCACTAGCGACCGTGACTCCGCCCCCCTACAAAATGGTGTCCCCACCAATGTTCAAACCAAACCTACGCCCTTGACCTCCGGAATGAAGCAACCGGAGGTGGATGGAAAGACTCAATATTGCCTCTACTGGGGCATGCAAGACTCCATATCGTAGATACCGGGCATGCAATTATATATATATATATATATATATATATATATATATATTATTATTGTTTTTTTTTTTTTGTTTTTTTTTTTTTTTTTGGATGTTAGGAGTTAGGATGGTATTTACTCGCGCATAGTTTTGTATGTTATTTCCGAATTTCTCCTTTAACATGTCTGAAGGGGACACTGTATTACTTAAAACGTGAATTAACGTATTAAAACGTGTTAACTGTGAGCAGTTACCTTGGGAATACACACCAGGTTCAGCCGCATTGATTGGACTAATGTATCTGCAGGCGACCTAAGACTCACCGTTTCCACGGTGTCAGTAGTGCTCAACAGAAAATAATGCATACAGAAAAATATTGTATACTGGCCATGGGCTTTGGTTAGCATACAGTGTCCCCTTCAGACACTAAACAGTGGCCTACAGTTTTATGTTTGTCTGAAAAAAACAACTACAATTGGTATTTTTAATAATCATTAACATGTTCATTATTTCAATATACAAACATGCAGTATTTTGCAATTATTTAAATCCAATCTTCTCCACTGCAGTTAAACTATGGTTGTTTTTCTTATGCACTTGACAGTGGTGGTGGGTGTTTTTGCCAAAAACTGCTTTAAGTGTGTGATGCAGTCTTGTAAGATTTATTGACATTATGTTGATAATCAGAACAACAGGGTTCACCAACCTCGACTAGGTCAGGGTTAACACAGTTGAGCTCAGATGAAACAGCCCATTTGCAATGTACAGTACTGGGTGGCTATTGGTCATTCAGCAGTGTGATGCAAATACCTGCAGTTACCACAAAGCGCTGACCTGAGCACACTTGCTCATTTGCTATTCTAGTTTTCTCCCTGGGATGCTCGTACTTAAATATTTAATATAAATGGACTTTAGTTGGTATATAGGAGGCTGGTGTCTATAGAGTTAACACAAACTGTTTTACAATTTCTGAAAATGAAATTAAGAAGTTGTGAGCGATGGGGATATAAATAGGCCCAATTAATCCCACACCTGCCGCACACCTTCTGTGAATGATGCAATTGTCAGCAAATGATTTACTGACCATCCCAATATAATTTAGGAGCAAAAGAAACATCTGTAATTGGCGTAATTACAGGGATTAATTATAGCATTGTTTCTTTACCGAATATCTCAATCGTCCTGCCTGGGGACAGACGTGAAGTTATGTATATATACATTTAGTGTGCCCAATTATTTTACCCCCGATTTTCTCCCCAATTTGGAATGTCCAATTATTTTTTCTCCTCATCGCAGCAATTCCTTACACAGCTCAGGAGATCCAAAGGTTCAGTGGGCGTCCTCCGATCCCACAACCAAACTATTATCCTCTTTTACACCCAGGAACTCGAGAGCGGATGTCAGCGAGCTACTGACCTCTGGAGGACAAAGGCCAGCCCTGCAGGTGTCCGCTTTTGAGCTCACAGGGCGCCTGGCCAGCAGGGTTCACTGTAGCGCAATGAGGAGAAACAGTCCCTTTTGTTTTTGCTTCCCTAACCCACGGGAGTGCCAGAGCCAATGTTACGCTCCCTTTGGAATTCACAGCGAAGACCGACAACTTTGCACAGCCAGGACGCGAACCTGTGCTGTATGACCACACAACCACGCTTTTACCAGGTGAGCCACTCGAGGACCCCCTGATAGTGTTTTTGAGGTTAAGATTCATTTAAAAGTTATAACTAGCTCTTTATTTTATATATATATATATATATATATATATATATATATATATATATATATATATATATATATATATATTGCACCAGGATGAGTGAACAAAAGGAAAAGTGAAACGAAGAAACTGTAAAAAATGACGACTGGACACCAACCACTAAAAGCTGGTAATTTTAAACTTTAAAGAGAGAGTTTATACCCTCTAAGCGGGCAATTTCTAATCTCTTTATTCATGCCACTGTCTGGTGCTCCAAGGGAGACTACAGTTGGATTTTTATACCAGCTCTGTTATCCCCAGCTGGGGATGAAATCCATTGCGAAGGGGATGAAGTGGAGGTGGCTGTACACACACACACACAATTTGTTACAAACTGTTTATCCAATTGACAGGAAACTTAGCATCAACATTATAGAGTATACATTAATGATAATATACAAGATTGTGAATGTCACACAGTTTTAAATACATCTGGATAATCCCTCATCAGACTGTGATTAAACATTTCATTGCTAATTCTTATTCTATCCTGTACATACTGTTGATATGTCATGTTCATCGTTTAGAGTTTACGTGGCAGGAGATGTATATGTATACATAAGCATAGGCAAATTGTAAGCATGGCAAATTCTTTGTTGAGATTTAGTAATGTCTTTCTCAAAGAGACCCAAGTGTAAATGTTTGTCGTAAGCACCATGGATAATAGCATTTACATAATGTCCCGTGACAAGAAATTACATCTAAAATACAAATGTATTTTTTTCAGATTTGTAAAAAAAGACCTGCTTCTCCTGGTGTTGTATCCTTGCTGGACGGAGATGGTGAAGATGCTGGAGGCGGCCAAGCCAGCACAGTATGGGGTAGATTTGACAAGGGACAAGAAAAGGTAATTAGAATTACAACGTGATGTTTAGGAACCCGCATTAGAGAGACAGATAGATTCAAATTATTATTTTTCTCTGTCCCCTTACATTTGTATGCTGTTTGAAATCATATTTTTGTAATAATCTGTGTTCAGGATATGCCATAGACCTAGGTTAGATGAGCCAAAATGTCTTTATATCAGTAGTAACTGTGTATAGCCAGGTATACAATCGGAAACTTAATTCACTTTTGAGTTATTGTCTATGTTTGGTACACAGCTTATCTTCCTGATTTTATTTTTATTTTTTTTAACTTAGGTTCCATTACCAGTGCTGTCCCATAAAAATGAACCATTTTCCTGCCACATTGTTTCACCCTCTGGACATATCAATGATTCAGATCTTTTACACATATCCATCTTATATGGATGTTTTGTGTTTTGTTTATAAAAAATGTGTAAATGTGTAAAGGACTAGGGGTTGTGGTGTTTGTCTGAAGTAAGAGAGTGGTGGTGTAACATCAAATCATTTGCAGCACGAATAAGTCACAGTCACTGGCCATGTCATGCACACTTATTTCTAACTCATTGGTTGATCGAAAATAAGTTTAACATGCAATGGAGTAGTTCATTGGTTTTATACGCTCCCTTTAAAGATGTAATAAACAATCTCATCCAGTGGGATCTCTTTTCAGAGTGTGCAGTAGCAGAAGGGGATTGTGGGAATGTGTGGAGCTAAGGAAGGTAGAAGGAGATGCGCAGTAGAAACCCTGGGATATGTTTACACAATGAACTAATTTGTGAATGAATATCGTTGGTGTTAATTAAAGTTAATAAGACAAAATATTTTAGTGTAAAATTATACTTGATGGTGGGGTACTGCCTTTTTTAATTTTTACAGAGATGTCATTTTTTAAATCTTATTGCTATCTTACCAGAAGGCCACCTCCCCTCCAGACATTCCGATCAGAGAAAAGAGACAATTCGAAGCCAACCCAAAGAGACGTCCAAGACCTTGTCTGGGCTGCCTATCTGTAATATCAGCTAAAAAGGAGGCTGCTGTAACAGTAAGTTATCTTTCCTGTAGCCATTCCCTAGACTGCAGTGTTATGTGGCACTTCATTACCAAATCAATCAGAAAACATGTCACCTTCAGTTAGTCCATTTTTTTAATTTGTTTTTTAAAAATCAATTAAAAGATATTTAAACTTGTCAGTTTTTGTTTACATTGCATTATTTTGGAACTCTTAATACAATTATTGATAATAGAAACAACTTTGCAAATGCCATTACTATTTTTCAGATTCCTAGGATGAAACCGGACAGCGTGTGTTTGTCTTCGCCCTCCAGAGTCAGCCCTGGGGTGGTAGCGGTGAACTGAGCATAATAAAATAATTGGCCATTCCAAATTGGGGAGAAAATAATAAAAAATAATTGGCAACGACTAAATTTATAAAAAAAAAAAAAAAAAAAGTGAAATGCTTCAGTTTTTACAAGCTTGATTAATATGCCCCTATTTACCAGATAGAGGGGTCTACTATTCAATGGTTCTATAGAATGTTGACACACGCTGATGAAAAAATAGCACCATCTAGATTTCTTCCTTATCAAGCAACTAAATCAGACACCATATATCTTGTGATCGTAGCAGATTTTGCCCATTTTGAGGATACGTGATACCAAACATTAAACAAACTACATGGGAAGTTTTATTAAAAGGATTCTCACCTTTCCCCAGCATACAGCTGATCCTGTCCTAATGTGAAGGTGGATCCAACAAGTGACGTCGTGATCCTGCCAGTCGAAGTGCAGAAAAATCACAGTCAAATGCATGTTGGCCTGATAACCAAATATTGTTCTTTTTTTTTTTTTTTTTTTTTTAAATCCTGCGCTAGTAAATCATGTATCTGTGTCAGGATAGCATATACAGCATGCTCATGCCTAAGTAAACAAACATTTTAAGAACATAAGAAAGTTTACAAACGAGAGGAGGCCATTCGGCCCATCTTGCTCTTTTGGTTGTTAGTAGCTTATTGATCCCAGAATCTCATCAAGCAGCTTCTTGAAGGATCCCAGGGTGTCGGCTTCAACAACATTACTGGGGAGCGGGTTCCAAACCCTCACAATTCTCTGTGTAGAAAAGTGCCTCCTATTTTCTGTTCTGAATGCCCCTTTATCTAATCTCCATTTGTGACTCCTGGTCCTTGTCGAAAAAGTCCCCTGGGTCGACATTGTCAATACCTTTTAGCATTTTGAATGCTTGAATCAGATCACCGCGTAGTCTTCTTTGTTCGAGACTGAATAGATTCAATTCTTTTAGCCTGTCTGCATACGACATGCCTTTTAAACCCGGGATAATTCTGGTCGCTCTTCTTTGCACTCTTTCTTGAGCAGCAATATCCTTTTTGTAACGAGGTGACCAGAACAATATTCTAGATGAGGTCTTACTAATGCATTGTAAAGTTTTAACATTACTTCCCTTGATTTAAATTCAACACTTATCACAATATATCCGAGCATCTTGTTGGCCTTTTTTTATAGCTTCCCCACATTGTCTAGATGAAGACATTTTAATAAAGAACAAAAATAAAAATCACTTTGTTCTTGAGTTTATTTTGGTATCTTTTGAAATTGGTATTCTTCTTGTGTGTGTTTGTGTATATGCATGTGTGTGAAGGATGTGGGTTGGTGGGAGGGTGTTCATTTTAATGGATTTATGTCTTTTTAAGACAGAATGCTTTTGACAGCTGTTTTGTTGTGTTCACAAAGCTTTAACACTTGAATAAGTCCTTGAGAATTTCATGCAATCTTTTAAAGGTTTTCTGACCTGTAAATTAGTCCTACAACCACACAATGTCAGTGGAGTACACCTAATATGTGTAATTAACAATAATTAAACATTACCAATTTTGACATGATGAATTAACTCACAGAAAGGGCTAATGACTAATCAAGCTTTAAATCCAATTTCTTAAAGGCTTAAAAAAATTAGAGTGGTTATCTTCTTTCTTGGATTTGGGATTTCTATTATAATATTTTTATTTAAGTATTTCTTCAAGATATAGGCAGTGCCATTTACAGTGTGGCCCTGAATCTTGGATTACTAGCCTCCTTGAGGATCTTTAAAATACATATTCCTGCTCGAGCAATATTTTAAAAAAATATATCTCTGGTTGCAATTTGGTTTTTAACATCAGGGAAATGATTCATCTATATGCTAAGGGTTGCAACTTTAAGATCTCTTTTTTCAGTAATTTCAAATGTCTGTCTACTAAAGCCTTTCTATAATGTTCTAAAGATAAATGGCAGATTATGAAAAATATATTGTCGTCACAGTGCATGACTGCAAATGGGTACTGATGTACATTTTGTAATCTGGCACAGTCATGTTTATTTTCTTTTTCTAAAACCAAAAGCCTTGATTGCCTCAATTTCTATAGCTATAATTACTCATTAGCCAATAGTTAATGTGTTAATAACTTATTTATTCTTTAGATCAGTTTATGGGGAATTTGTATTTGGTCATGTGGACATCTGGAGGTTATAGGACGGACTGACTTATCATTATATATATATATATATATATATATATATATATATATATATATATATATATATATATATATATACACAGTGACACTCAAAAGTATTCACCCCCCTTGGACTTTTCCACATTTTATTGTGTTACAAATGGAATCAAAATGGATTTAATTAGGAGTTTTTGCTACTGATCAACACAAAAAGTGAAAAGTGAAAAATAAAATCTACAAATTGTTCTAAATTAATTACAAATATAAAACTGAAAATAATTGATTGCATAAGTATTCACTCCCTTTGCTATGACACACCTAAATAAGCTCTGGTGCAACCAATTGTCTTTAGAAGTCACATAATTAGTTGAATGGTGTCCACCTGTGTGCAATTAAGGTGTTTCACATGATTTCAGGTTAAATACACCTGTCTCTGGGAGGTCCCACAGTTGGTTAGTACATTTCCTAACAAAAACTACATCATGAAGATGAAGGAACATTCAAAGCAAATCCGGAATAAGGTTCTTCAAAAGCACCAATCGGGTAGGATATAAGAACATTTCCAAGGCATTGAATATCCCCCGGAGCACAGTAAAGTCCATTATTAAGAAATGGAGAGAATATGGCACAACTGTGAATCTGTCTAGAAAAGGCTGTCCTCAAAAACTGAGTATCCGGGCGAGAAGGGCACTAGCCAGGGAGGCCACCAAGAGGCCTATGGCAACTCTAAAGGAGTTACAGTCTTCCACGGCTGAGCTGGGAGACACTGTGCATACGGCAACAATAGCCCGGGTGCTTTACAAAACTGGCCTTTATGGGAGAGTGGCAAAAAGAAAGCCATTGTTGAAAAAAACTTGCATCAAATCTCGGCTAGAGTTTGCCAGAAGGCATGTGAGAGACTCTGAGACCAAGTGGAAGAAGATTCTATGGTGTGATGAGACCAAAATAGAGCTTTTTGGCCACAACGCTAAGCGCTATGTTTGGCGCAAGCCTAACACCGCACATCATCCTGAGAACACCATCCCTACCGTGAAGCATGGTGGTGGCAGCATCATGCTATGGGGATGCTTCTCTGCGTCAGGGCCTGGAAAGCTCGTGAAGATGCAAAAATTGCAGTGTCCAGATGTGCAAAGCTGGTAGAGACTTATACAAATAGACTCGTGGCTGTAATTGCTGCCAAAGGTGCCTCTACCAAATATTGACTCAAGGGGGTGAATACTTATGCAATCAATTATTTTCTGTTTTGTATTTGTAATTAATTTAGAACAATTTGTAGATTTTATTTTTCACTTTGACATTATGGACTTTTTTGTGTTGTTCAGTGGCAAAAACTCATAATTAAATCCATTATGCAGCTGATGCATAGTTCACTCACCCTAGTCTCTGTAAGTCCAGAAGTTACATAAATATTAAGTATTATTTAATCCATCAATACTTCAACATTCGTAAAAGATCTTCACTCCAAATCTCACTTTATAGGCTTTACAGTACACCAAACTGCTATATCATTCTCTTGCTGTTTTGTGAGGTTTTTGAAATTGAGAGGAGCCCTAAGCTAAACTGCTATATAACATCCTGCAACATGCTTGTGGTTCAGTGTTGAGCTCTGAAGATGAGGTCACTGCTGCTTGTCTGCCTGCTTGTGGTCACACTGACTGTGGCTATTCCTGCCCCTATGTAGAGGGGTCTGAAACAGACAAAACAATGAAGGTTGGTAGAAATAGATAAAATTGTATTCTTAAAACTATGTATTTATTTGCATTACTTATTATTTAAACTGAACAAAATTAACTCTAATGAAACTCGTATTTCTAACTTGAGACATAGTATCCATTGAAAGTTAATTTCTGCAAATATATGGTAGTTCCATTCAAGGTGAAACAACTTCTAACGTAAGAAAGAAAAACATTTTACTCACTTGCAGGCAATATTCCCATATTCTAGATATTTATCTTCTAGGGTAAAACCACAAGAAACTAATCCAGGTAGACCAGAATTTTAACTGAAGTCCTTATCAACCTTGCTTATATGTTGCTGCAGGTCTTCAAAGGATGTTGGGTAATGATTACTGTGAAAAACGTTTTCTCATTTCACAGGAAGAGCAATTCCATTCTACCCAGTGTAGGGACTGTGAGCATGTGTTAATGCCATTCATGCAATCTTATTAGGTGTGGCTGAAACACTGAAATAATAAGGAACTTGCAGCACTCTCCTCTCCCAGATCACCAAAGATGTTTTACTTTCTTTTTTTTTTGTGTGTGCTGAAAGTCAATTTCAATTTCTTATGTATATTATACTGTATCTGGATAATCATTTAAACAAATCTTGTTATATCATGATATTTTAATATATTTTATATAAATGTTGTATTAGGCTGTGTGGTCCAGTGGTTAAAGAACAGGGCTTGTAACCAGGTTCCCGGTTCAAATCCCACCTCAGCCACTGACTCATTGTGTGATCCTGAGCAAGTCACTTAACCTCCTTGTGCTCTGTCTTTTGGGTGAGACGTAATTGTAAGTGACTCTGCAGCTGATGCATAGTTCACACACCCTAGTCTCTGTAAGTCGCCTTGGATAAAGGCGTCTGCTAAAATAAACAAATAATAATACTATTCTTTTCTTACCCAAGTGTGAACTATTTAAATAATATCCCTGATACCGATATAGTAAATGGAAGTGCACAACAAGTAAGGTTTATGAAATGATGTGGTTAGCCCCACCCACTTTAAATTATTTGGTTAACCCCGCCCATTGGCGACTCATGGCTTGAAAAACTGGTGGGGCACAGCACCCCCATCACCACCCCCCCCCCCCCCCCCCCCGAAAAAAAAAAATGCTCAAACCCGATGCCCGAATTTAACCATTTTTATGTAAACATTAAGCTAGCTTTCTAAGATTACCAGATATTTCATCACAAACAGTTCTACGCCAGATTGTCACAATCAAGAGAGCTGCAAACAACACTTTACAGGCAAGAGTCTCTTATCGACAGACATCTACACCTGCACTAACCTGAGCGTTTGAAATGGAAGGATCGTCACACTCTTGTGCTGTTCGTAACATTCTGAACTACAGAAGAGTCAGGTTCGGTTTCTGTTGATGTCTCTGACGTTGGAGGTTTAGCTTTTTTGTTGTAGAAAAACTCCAAACGTAGCTGTATTTTTGCCATTTTAACAGGGCTCAAATTCACTCCGTTTTAGCACATATTTTCGCTGACTGAAAAAGTGAAAGTCTCACACGAGAACAAATATAACGGTGAAGGGTCTTAGACACTCTTTGTTATGTTATTATGTTTTGAAAGTTTGAAATAAACTGCGCATTTTTAAATAATAAACCCTGGCAACAGTGGCGTAGCCAGGATTTTTTTTCGGGAGAGGGTGGCAATGGTAACTTTTTTAAGGTGAATAGTCACAGTGGTGAAATTGGCAACCTGATTTCTTATTAGTGCATTGACGTTTTATTTTCGAAAAATAAAGAACTTTTTTTTTTTAACAGAAGATCCAATAACCAAATACACTGTTGTGCAAAATAGTTAAAAAGAGAGATTCAGTTCAGAACACTTCCGTTTAAAAACTAAAAAGGAAATACGAAGCAAAGGACTTGAACTTTTAACATGCGCATCAGATTTCAATTTCACATTATGATAATAAGTAACTATATATAATTTCATTCGTACTTATGGTTGTTCATTTCACATTTGGTGTTCAAAGCAAAGCAAACCATTTTATTTAATTTCACAAATCCTGACTAATGTAATTACTCTTTGACTGACGCAGGACTGCCGATGGTACCTAATCTTCTGGAGGTTCGGGGGAGGAGGGACTTGTGTACACAGTTGCATTAACTACATTGTATAACTACAGCGCCTTTAAACACAAAAACATGTACAAACAGCTGATCCAACAAAAAACTTGGTTGATTGACAGCAAATCCAACCACTCATTTTTTTTTGGTATCACACTGCACTGACATTCGCTGACGGACACGTTGTAGCCTAAACAAATAATCAGAATGAAAACAAGTAGGTAATCGAACTCAGGAATTGAAACAGTTTTGCCGGTTTTCTCTCAGCAGCGTCCAGAACTGTTTTCATTCTGATTTATTTCTTTAGTTATTCAATTAATAACAGGTTGTACATTTACCACTCCATCTCCAAGACCTGGATGGACTTGGTTACCGTCCCTTGATGAAGCTGGCTGCACAATCCGTGAAAAATAATAATCTTATTAGTAGGCTGGCTGCTGGAGAGGTCAGCTGGCAATAAGATATGTCATGAGGCGAGTGCATTCTATGTAAATACATAGGCTACTCCTCATTACATAGTAGATGTCCTCTACCACATCTATGTGTGTAGTAGCTAGGCTACATAGCATATACAGTAATGATAGCATATATGTTTCATGCATCTGTGTTTGGGGTTGAGCAAGTACAGCTTGCTTATGTATTCTCATTGGTTGATAGCAACGCGGTAAATAAAAAAGTTCTTTCCGTGAGCGAAAAGAAAAATCAGCGCCGCCCATTGCCACGTCCGCCCCGCTATAATGGGGAAGCGAAAAATATAACAATATTGCAATTTCTTACACATGTTTCAGTGTGAACGATCCTAACACAGTGGCTAAGCCACTGCCTGGCAGAAATCTGGGGGGGGGGGGGGGGGGGGGGGAACGGTGTCAGTAGTGCTCAACAGAAAAGAATGCATACAGAAAAATATTGTATACTGGCCATAGGCTTTGGTTTTGCCCAGCGCCGTAACTAAGCATTTAGCTACCGGGGCATATATATATTTCCCGGGCATGCAAGACTCCATATCGTAGCTACGGGGAATGCAATTATATATATATATATATTATATATATATATATATATATATTACTATTATTATTATTTATTTCTTAGCAGACGCCCTTATCCAGGGCGACTTACAATTGTTACAAGATATCACAGTATTTTTACTACAATTACCCATTTATACAGTTGGGTTTTTACTGGAGCAATCTAGGTAATGTACCTTGCTCAATTGTACAGCAGCAGTGTCCTACACCAGTGATTGAACCCATGACCCTCCGGTCAAGAGTCCAGAGCTCTAACCACTACTCCACTACTTGTTATTTTTTTTTTTTTTGGATGTTAGGAGTTAGGATGGTATTTACTCGCGCATGCAGGTTCAGACGCATTGATTGGACTAATGTATCCACAGGCGACCTAAGACTCACCCTTTCAACGGTGTCAGTAGTGCTCAACAGAAAAGAATGCATACAGAAAAATATTGTATACTGGCCATGGGCTTTGGTTTTGCCCAGCGCCGTAACTAAGCATTTAGCTGCCGGGGCATGCATATATATTATTATTATTATTATTATTTATTTCTTAGCAGACGCCCTTATCCAGGGCGACTTACAATCGTAAGCAAAAAACATTTCAAGCGTTACAATACAAGTAATACAATAAGATATATATCATTGCATGCACCTCCGGTTGAAGCAACCTGAGGTGGATGGTAAGACTCCATTTCGTAGCTACCGGGGCATGCAAGACTCCATATCGCAATTATATATATATATATATATATATATATATATATATATATATATATATATATATATATATTGTAGCGAGCACAGGGATTAACGGAGACACGCACACAATAGCTCTTTTAGGTAATGCAGTTTATTAAGCAGCTAACAGCAAGTCAGCGCCCTCTATGAACACACACACACAGCCCTTCCCCACACCAGAGCACTACTCTGCCTCTCAGGGTGACATTCACATATATATCAAACAACACCAGAAGGGTAATAACAATTACAGGGAAATGCATAGAACAGTACGCAAACTTTTACAGTAACAACAAATAAACACAACAACAATAATTCAGTTTCTCCCCTATCATATTTCGTACTCCCAGCATCCACGGCTGCACATTAACCAAATGTAGGGGACTGGCTCCGGGCACAGCGCCCTATTCGACGACAGGTGGCAACGGCGAGTCAGTCCAGCCGTGCCCGTTACACAGCCCCCATCTTAGGGCCGAACGTCCCGCTGGCCCAACACTTAATGTCTCACAAAGTCAGAGAGTCCCGGGGGTGGTCGACGGATACGCTGGCCACGCTGGAGCACAGGTGCAGCGGGCTGGGAGTCAGCTGGAGCCGGAATGCTCCTACCTGGGCCACCAGCTGGTGAACTATTCGGTGGTTGCAAGGGGGAAGCGCTTTCCCTGTCCTGGGAGCTGGCCTCCGGGCTGGCTGCAGGGACAACCGAGTTTGTTCCGGGGCGGTAGGGGGCCAAGCGGTCTTGGTGGAGCACAACCGCCCGGCTACGGGTCCGCAGCCGCACTCGAGAAGTCACCTCGGAGAGCCTCTCCAGAACAACACAGGGGCCCTCCCAGTTACTGGCCAGCTTGGGGCAGAGTCCCTTTCTTCGCCGAGGGCAGTGAGTATCGTATGCCCGTTTCTGGCGCTGGCCAGCTGAGGTGAGGTGCTTCCGAGCGTAAACATGGGCAGTGTCCAATCGGTCCTGTAGCTGCTGGAGGTATTCCGGGCCGGTAGGTTCCGGAGTGTGGAGCTGAGGTGGCCGGCCAAACACAAGGTCCACTGGGGTGCGGAGCTCTCTCCCAAACATAAGAGCCGCTGGCGTGCACCCTGTAGATTCATGCACTGCAGTCCGGTAGGCCATTAGGACCAAGGGCAAGCATTGATCCCAGTCACGCTGGTGCTGGGAGGTCCACATGGTCAGCTGGGTGGCAAGGGTGCGGTTAAACCGCTCCACCAATCCATCGCTCTGTGGGTGTAGTGGGGTCGTCCTGGTTTTCTTAATACCCAGCCGCCTGCACACCTCACCAAACACCTGCGCTTCAAAGTTACGCCCCTGGTCACTGTGTAGCTCCTCGGGAACCCCAAACCGGCAGAACATGCCTTCCAGCAGTGCCTCCGCGCAGGTAGTCGCGCTCTGATCGGGGACTGCGTACGCCTCGGGCCATTTAGTAAAGTAATCCATGGCCACCAGGACGTACCGGTTGCCCCCCTCCGTCCGTGGAAACGGCCCTAAGATGTCCACACCGACGCGCTCTAATGGTGCCCCCACCTGGTATTTTGTCTTATTAACTTTAATTAACACCAACGATATTCATCCACAAATTAGTTCATTGTGTAAACATATCCCAGGGTTTCTACTGCGCATCTCCTTCTACCTTCCTTAGCTCCACACATTCCCACAATCCCCTTCTGCTACTGCACACTCTGAAAAGAGATCCCACTGGATGAGATTGTTTATTACATCTTTAAAGGGAGCGTATAAAACCAATGAACTACTCCATTGCATGTTAAACTTATTTTCGATCAACCAATGAGTTAGAAATAAGTGTGCATGACATGGCCAGTGACTGTGACTTATTCGTGCTGCAAATGATTTGATGTTACACCACCACTCTCTTACTTCAGACAAACACCACAACACCTAGTCCTTTACACATTTACACATTTTTTATAAACAAAACACAAAACATCCATATAAGATGGATATGTGTAAAAGATCTGAATCATTGATATGTCCAGAGGGTGAAACAATGTGGCAGGAAAATGGTTCATTTTTATGGGACAGCACTGGTAATGGAACCTAAGTTAAAAAAAATAAAAATAAAATCAGGAAGATAAGCTGTGTACCAAACATAGACAATAACTCAAAAGTGAATTAAGTTTCCGATTGTATACCTGGCTATACACAGTTACTACTGATATAAAGACATTTTGGCTCATCTAACCTAGGTCTATGGCATATCCTGAACACAGATTATTACAAAAATATGATTTCAAACAGCATACAAATGTAAGGGGACAGAGAAAAATAATAATTTGAATCTATCTGTCTCTCTAATGCAGGTTCCTAAACATCACGTTGTAATTCTAATTACCTTTTCTTGTCCCTTGTCAAATCTACTCCATACTGTGCTGGCTTGGCCGCCTCCAGCATCTTCACCATCTCCGTCCAGCAAGGATACAACACCAGGAGAAGCAGGTCTTTTTTTACAAATCTGAAAAAAATACATTTGTATTTTAGATGTAATTTCTTGTCACGGGACATTATGTAAATGCTATTATCCATGGTGCTTACGACAAACATTTACACTTGGGTCTCTTTGAGAAAGACATTACTAAATCTCAACAAAGAATTTTCCATGCTTACAATTTGCCTATGCTTATGTATACATATACATCTCCTGCCACGTAAACTCTAAACGATGAACATGACATATCAACAGTATGTACAGGATAGAATAAGAATTAGCAATGAAATGTTTAATCACAGTCTGATGAGGGATTATCCAGATGTATGTAAAACTGTGTGACATTCACAATCTTGTATATTATCATTAATGTATACTCTATAATGTTGATGCTAAGTTTCCTGTCAATTGGATAAACAGTTTGTAACAAATTGTGTGTGTGTGTGTACAGCCACCTCCACTTCATCCCCTTCGCAATGGATTTCATCCCCAGCTGGGGATAACAGAGCTGGTATAAAAATCCAACTGTAGTCTCCCTTGGAGCACCAGACAGTGGCATATATTGCACCAGTCATCCTGGTGCAATATATATATATATATATATATATATATATATATATATATATATATATATATATATATATATATATAAAATAAAGAGCTAGTTATAACTTTTAAATGAATTTTAACCTCAAAAACACTATCAGGGGGTCCTCGAGTGGCTCACCTGGTAAAAGCGTGGTTGTGTGGTCATACAGCACAGGTTCGCGTCCTGGCTGTGCAAAGTTGTCGGTCTTCGCTGTGAATTCCAAAGGGAGCGTAACATTGGCTCTGGCACTCCCGTGGGTTAGGGAAGCAAAAACAAAAGGGACTGTTTCTCCTCATTGCGCTACAGTGAACCCTGCTGGCCAGGCGCCCTGTGAGCTCAAAAGCGGACACCTGCAGGGCTGGCCTTTGTCCTCCAGAGGTCAGTAGCTCGCTGACATCCGCTCTCGAGTTCCTGGGTGTAAAAGAGGATAATAGTTTGGTTGTGGGATCGGAGGACGCCCACTGAACCTTTGGATCTCCTGAGCTGTGTAAGGAATTGCTGCGATGAGGAGAAAAAATAATTGGACATTCCAAATTGGGGAGAAAATCGGGGGTAAAATAATTGGGCACACTAAATGTATATATACATAACTTCACGTCTGTCCCCAGGCAGGACGATTGAGATATTCGGTAAAGAAACAATGCTATAATTAATCCCTGTAATTACGCCAATTACAGATGTTTCTTTTGCTCCTAAATTATATTGGGATGGTCAGTAAATCATTTGCTGACAATTGCATCATTCACAGAATGTGTGCGGCAGGTGTGGGATTAATTGGGCCTATTTATATCCCCATCGCTCACAACTTCTTAATTTCATTTTCAGAAATTGTGAAACAGCTTGTGTTAACTCTATAGACACCAGCCCCCTATATACCAACTAAAGTCCATTTATATTAAATATTTAAGTACGAGCATCCCAGGGAGAAAACTAGAATAGCAAATGAGCAAGTGTGCTCAGGTCAGCGCTTTGTGGTAACTGCAGGTATTTGCATCACACTGCTGAATGACCAATAGCCACCCAGTACTGTACATTGCAAATGGGCTGTTTCATCTGAGCTCAACTGTGTTAACCCTGACCTAGTCGAGGTTAGTGAACCCTGTTGTTCTGATTATCAACATAATGTCAATAAATCTTACAACACTGCATCACACACTTAAAGCAGTTTTTGGCAAAAACACCCACCACCACTGTCAAGTGCATAGGAAAAACAACCATAGTTTAACTGCAGTGGAGAAGATTGGATTTAAATAATTGCAAAATACTGCATGTTTGTATATTGAAATAATGAACATGTTAATGATTATTAAAAATACCAATTGTAGTTGTTTTTTTCAGACAAACATAAAACTGTAGGCCACTGTTTAGTGTCTGAAGGGGACACTGTATGCTAACCAAAGCCCATGGCCAGTATACAATATTTTTCTGTATGCATTATTTTCTGTTGAGCACTACTGACACCGTTGAAACGGTGAGTCTTAGGTCGCCTGCGGATACATTAGTCCATTCAATGCGTCTGAACCTGGTGTGTAATCCCAAGGTAACTGCTCACAGTTAACACGTTTTAATACGTTAATTCACGTTTTAAGTAATACAGTGACCCCTTCAGACATGTCTAAGGAGAAATTCGGAAATAACATACAACACTATGCACGAGTAAATACCATCCTAACTCCTAACATCCAAAAATAAATAAAAAAAATAACAATAATATATATATATATATATATATATATATATATATATATATATATATATATATATATATATATATATATACATATATATATATATATATATATATATATATATATATATATATATATATACATATATATATATATATATATACATATATATATATATATATATATATATATATATATATATATATATACACACACACATATAATTGCATGCCCGGTATCTACGATATGGAGTCTTGCGTGCCCCGGTAGCTGCAATATTGAGTCTTTCCATCCACCTCCGGTTGCTTCATTCCGGAGGTGCATGCAATATATATATATATATATATATGAGTCTCAGGTATATATATATATATATATATATATATATATATATATATATATATATATATATATATATATTTGCATGCCCCGGTAGCTAAAAGCTTAGTTACGGCTCTGGGCAAAACCAACGTCCTTGGCCAGTATACAATATTTTTCTCTATGCATTCTTTTCTGTTGAGCACTCCTGACACCGTTGAAACGGTGAGTCTCAGGTCGCCTGCGGATACATAAGTCCAATCATTGCGTCTGAACCTGCTGTGTAATTCCAAGGTAACTGCTCACTTTTAACACGATTTAAGACGTTAATCCACGTTTTAAGTAATACAGTGTCCCCTTCAAACATGTTAAAGGAGAGATTCGGAAATAACATTCAAACCTATGCGCGAGTAAATACCATCCTAACTCCTAACATCCAAAAAAAAAAGAAAAAAGAAAAAAAATAACAATAATTTATATATATATATATATATATATATATATATATATATATATATATATTTATATATATTTGCATGCCCAGGTAGCTAAAAGCTTAGTTACGGCTCTGGGCAAAACCAACGCCCTTGGCCAGTATACTACTATGCATTCGTATCTAGGTGTCTATGGTAGCTAGCGGTATACCGGCTCTTAAGGTAGCTTGTGTTGGAGCAGCAGGACAAGCTCGCCATCCCGCCCGCTGCTTTCCTGCTCACCAAAACACAACGCACCCAGGGGAGAGATACCATGGTAAATAGGTAACCTATTTACCATGGTATCCCTCCCCTGCGGCGGCTGCTCTTCATCTCCGGCTGCTCTTGATCTCCGTGAACGCACCCGCTGTCACATTGAAGCGCTTGAAAACACAGCACAACATTCCCTAATAACACTTGCAATGCATTATGACTTCAAAGGTATGACTTTAAGTCTATGACAGTATTATTTATTGATTTTATTTTGTTTTATTTCTTTGCTCACCAACTGCCACGACAACACACTCGTTTTTTTTTTTTTTATGCAGTACTCCTGACGAACTTCACCCATTGACCGCATCGTACGGGCTCTTAAAGTAGCTTGTGTTGGAGCAGCAGGACAAGCTCGCCATCCCGCCCGCTGCTTTCCTGCTCACCAAAACACAACGCACCCAGGGGAGAGATACCATGGTAAATAGGTAACCTATTTACCATGGTATCCCTCCCCTGAGGCGGCTGCTCTTCATCTCCGGCTGCTCTTGATCTCCGTGAACGCACCCGCTGTCACATTGAAGCGCTTGAAAACACAGCACAACATTCCCTAATAACACTTGCAATGCATTATGACTTCAAAGGTATGACTTAAAGTCTATGACATTATTATTTATTGATTTTATTTTGTTTTATTTCTTTGATCACCAACTGCCACGACAACACACTCGTTTTTTTTTTTATGCAGTACTCCTGACGAACTTCACCCATTGACCGCATCGTACCGGCTCTTAAGGTAGCTTGTGTTGGAGCTGCAGGACAAGCTCGCCATCCCGCCCGCTGCTTTCCTGCTCACCAAAACACAACGCACCCAGGGGAGAGATACCATGGTAAATAGGTAACCTATTTACCATGGTATCCCTCCCCTGCGGCGGCTGCTCTTGATCTTCGGCTGCTCTTGATCTCCGTGAACGCACCCGCTGTCACATTGAAGCGCTTGAAAACACAGCACAACATTCCCTAATAACACTTGCAATGCATTATGACTTCAAAGGTATGACTTTAAGTCTATGACATTATTATTAATTGATTTTATTTTGTTTTATTTCTTTGATCACCAACTGCCACGACAACACACTCGTTTTTTTTTTTTTATGCAGTACTCCTGACGAACTTCACCCATTGACCGCATCGTACGGGCTTTAAAGTAGCTTGTGTTGGAGCAGCAGCACAAGCTCGCCATCCCGCCCGCTGCTTTCCTGCTCACCAAAACACAACGCACCCAGGGGAGAGATACCATGGTAAATAGGTAACCTATTTACCATGGTATCCCTCCCCTGCGGCGGCTGCTCTTCATCTCCGGCTGCTCTTGATCTCCGTGAACGCACCCGCTGTCACATTGAAGCGCTTGAAAACACAGCACAACATTCCCTAATAACACTTGCAATGCATTATGACTTCAAAGGTATGACTTAAAGTCTATGACATTATTATTTATTGATTTTATTTTGTTTTATTTCTTTGATCACTAACTGCCACGACAACACTCTCGTTTTTTTTTTATGCAGTACTCCTGACGAACTTCACCCATTGACCGCATCGTACCGGCTCTTAAGGTAGCTTGTGTTGGAGCTGCAGGACAAGCTCGCCATCCCGCCCGCTGCTTTCCTGCTCACCAAAACACAACGCACCCAGGGGAGAGATACCATGGTAAATAGGTAACCTATTTACCATGGTATCCCTCCCCTGCGGCGGCTGCTCTTGATCTCCGGCTGCTCTTGATCTCTGTGAACGCACCCGCTGTCACATTGAAGCGCTTGAAAACACAGCACAACATTCCCTAATAACACTTGCAATGCATTATGACTTCAAAGGTATGACTTTAAGTCTATGACATTATTATTTATTGATTTTATTTTGTTTTATTTCTTTGATCACCAACTGCCACGACAACACACTCGTTTTTTTTTTTTTTATGCAGTACTCCTGACGAACTTCACCCATTGACCGCATCGTACGGGCTTTAAAGTAGCTTGTGTTGGAGCAGCAGGACAAGCTCGCCATCCCGCCCGCTGCTTTCCTGCTCACCAAAACACAACGCACCCAGGGGAGAGATACCATGGTAAATAGGTAACCTATTTACCATGGTATCCCTCCCCTGCGGCGGCTGCTCTTGATCTCCGGCTGCTCTTGATCTCCGTGAACGCACCCGCTGTCACATTGAAGCGCTTGAAAACACAGCACAACATTCCCTAATAACACTTGCAATGCATTATGACTTCAAAGGTATGACTTAAAGTCTATGACATTATTATTTATTGATTTTATTTTGTTTTATTTCTTTGATCACCAACTGCCACGACAACACACTCGTTTTTTTTTTTATGCAGTACTCCTGACGAACTTCACCCATTGACCGCATCGTACCGGCTCTTAAGGTAGCTTGTGTTGGAGCTGCAGGACAAGCTCGCCATCCCGCCCGCTGCTTTCCTGCTCACCAAAACACAACGCACCCAGGGGAGAGATACCATGGTAAATAGGTAACCTATTTACCATGGTATCCCTCCCCTGCGGCGGCTGCTCTTGATCTTCGGCTGCTCTTGATCTCCGTGAACGCACCCGCTGTCACATTGAAGCGCTTGAAAACACAGCACAACATTCCCTAATAACACTTGCAATGCATTATGACTTCAAAGGTATGACTTTAAGTCTATGACATTATTATTAATTGATTTTATTTTGTTTTATTTCTTTGATCACCAACTGCCACGACAACACACTCGTTTTTTTTTTTTTTATGCAGTACTCCTGACGAACTTCACCCATTGACCGCATCGTACGGGCTTTAAAGTAGCTTGTGTTGGAGCAGCAGGACAAGCTCGCCATCCCGCCCGCTGCTTTCCTGCTCACCAAAACACAACGCACCCAGGGGAGAGATACCATGGTAAATAGGTAACCTATTTACCATGGTATCCCTCCCCTGCGGCGGCTGCTCTTCATCTCCGGCTGCTCTTGATCTCCGTGAACGCACCCGCTGTCACATTGAAGCGCTTGAAAACACAGCACAACATTCCCTAATAACACTTGCAATGCATTATGACTTCAAAGGTATGACTTAAAGTCTATGACATTATTATTTATTGATTTTATTTTGTTTTATTTCTTTGATCACCAACTGCCACGACAACACACTCGTTTTTTTTTTATGCAGTACTCCTGACGAACTTCACCCATTGTCCGCATCGTACCGGCTCGTAAGGTAGCTTGTGTTGGAGCAGCAGGACAAGCTCGCCATCCCGCCCGCTGCTTTCCTGCTCACCAAAACACAACGCACCCAGGGGAGAGATACCATGGTAAATAGGTAACCTATTTACCATGGTATCCCTCCCCTGCGGCGGCTGCTCTTGATCTCCGTGAACGCACCCGCTGTCACATTGAAGCGCTTGAAAACACAGCACAACATTCCCTAATAACACTTGCAATGCATTATGACTTCAAAGGTATGACTTAAAGTCTATGACATTATTATTTATTGATTTTATTTTGTTTTATTTCTTTGATCACCAACTGCCACGACAACACACTCGTTTTTTTTTTATGCAGTACTCCTGACGAACTTCACCCATTGACCGCATCGTACCGGCTCTTAAGGTAGCTTGTGTTGGAGCTGCAGGACAAGCTCGCCATCCCGCCCGCTGCTTTCCTGCTCACCAAAACACAACGCACCCAGGGGAGAGATACCATGGTAAATAGGTAACCTATTTACCATGGTATCCCTCCCCTGCGGCGGCTGCTCTTGATCTCCGGCTGCTCTTGATCTCTGTGAACGCACCCGCTGTCACATTGAAGCGCTTGAAAACACAGCACAACATTCCCTAATAACACTTGCAATGCATTATGACTTCAAAGGTATGACTTTAAGTCTATGACATTATTATTTATTGATTTTATTTTGTTTTATTTCTTTGATCACCAACTGCCACGACAACACACTCGTTTTTTTATGCAGTACACTCTTAAAAAAAAGGGTACAATATAGAACCCTAAAAGGTTCTATCTGCTGGTATAGATTTGGAACCATTTTGAAGTGCTATATGGAACCTTTTAAAATGGTTCTTTGGAAGAACCCTGCATTAGAGGTTTAATAAAGAACCACCATGGTTCTTATATTAATGGTATAATACAGAACCATATTGGTTCCTCTGAAGAACCTTCTATTGAGGTTTAATATAGAACCATAAGAGTTACACTATTGAACCTTACAATTAACATTCTATGGAGGGTTGTTTGGTTCAACTGAGAAAAAACAAATGTATACCGTTAAGAGCTCTTCACATCCTTTAGAATCCCCCAACCTCAGAAGTGTAAGTGCTTTGATAAATCACTCAATTCAGGATGCCAACAATTTATTTATTAAACATTTATATAACAATTTATTGTTTTTACAGGTTAAACCATTAGAGTAGTTTCAGGTTTAGTTATATACAGTTTTACACCGTTTTATTCAACCTGTGTGTTTTTAATAATTAAACCATATTATTTACACAGTGAAAAAAAGGGTCTCGCAGCAAACTGGAAAATAAATCTATGCATCCCACAGATTTTCCTGAAACTTACACAAAATACATTTTCAAGAACATGTAATAGACCTTGAAAAAGCTGAGATAAAATGTATATTGAAACTGATGAACGTGGGTTTCTTTTTTCTTATTCATTTTTTGGTGGCACAAATTAGAAGAGCTACAGTACAGTATTTAGATCAGAGCTTATTATGAGTTTATGATATCTATAAATTAAGACTGAATGTTTATTAGTTTTTTGAGATCAAAACTTCTATTAAAAACAATTTACATTTGTTATAAACAATTAATTTTCTAATCAGCCATTTACATTTAAAATAAATACTTTTTTTATATGTACAATTACATTTTTATATCAAATATTCTGTTTTTGTAATCAAATTAAATAGTTGACACAATAAATTCATTTAATTTCAGATTAAATGTTAAAATGGCATTCCATCAGATCAACATAATTATTCCCAAAGTAAAAGTGCAGTTATTTGACTGTACATCTTTAACACTGGCAAAGGTACTTTGTCAGAGATACTCAGCTTCATGAAGTACCTTTCCATGAAAGTCAGACAATTTTTTAGAGCTTTAGGATACTCAATGCCCAAGGAAAAATAAAGAGAAAAAATACATTCAACAGCAAGGGTAATATCCATTCCTGGATAATCACTGAGTATCTCAATTCCATCAACACAAACAGAGATGTCATCTGCTGCCAATGGGCTTGTTGTTCCCTTGAAAACGATAGTTGGCGTAGGTGATGGTGGTACCTGTATAGATTTTAAAATAATAATTAATAACTTTATTCAACAATAAATTATGTGAAATTGTACTTCAGCAGCATCTCACCATACCTACAAGCAGTGGCGGCTCGTGTGGTGGGGCTGCGGCTACTTTAAAGGGATTTCGTAATATTCCTCCCTTTAAAAACATTTTAACTGTCGGATCTCACTTAAAACAGCGAGGAACGTCTTAAACTCCTGTTAATTGCCTACAAGTCTCCCTCATAATTCATTAAGTACACATTTATGGCAAGCCAAATTAAGAGATACCTTTAAATATTTAACAGATATCTTTAAATATTTCAAAATATCCTTAAATCAGTTGAATATATCTTAAAATATTTTGAAATAATTAGAGATATCTTAACATATTTTAAGATATCTCAAAATGGTTTACAGATATCAGGAATTAATTTGGAGATATTTCAAACTCATTTTGAGATATCTCTAAATGATAATTTGACTTTGTATTTAACATTGAAAACATCAATTCAGTTAAGCTACATTTAAAAAGTAGAGCTCAATTAACTTACTTGGTCAACAACAAACAGATTTTCCCTCTCTCGAAACAAAGCTGGCAACAGCAACAATGCAGCATTCATTCTCAGTCCTACAAATAGGGTATCAGATCATATACAAAGTACAAAGCAAACGGAAGAATGTTGAGCAACCCTGGTCTGAGAGGTACAGGATCTTTGGCTTTGCATTCCACCAGTGCTCTCAGTTACATTCATGAATTCATTATTTGCTAAACTGCACAGATAAAGAATAGTTTAAATGATTTAAAGGTACCTAAAAAAAAACACACACACGACTGTAGCTCTCCAGGACCAGGACTGACCACCACTGATACAAACGTTATTGTGGATTGGAGCAAAAAAATGTTAAGAACAGTATCAACAAAGTTTCTAAAAATCTGTTCATGCAGGTTTTTCGCATTGGTTTTTATACCCCTGTGAGAGTTAAATACCAGCTATCTTCCCCATGAAATATTATGCTCCAAGTGTATGAAATGAAGTTGCATCATTTTCTGTTTAATAGTTATTTATAGATCCTATTCTGAGATAGGTCAAAACAATTTGATGTACAATAAATATTTCTTATACATTACCATTTCCCTGTGTCTTATCTGAAGCATCTTCAATGTAGGACATCACAGTAGTTAGAAGATGCCCACTAGAAAGTCTGAAAATAGCATCTACCATTCTGGATAGGCCACTCATTAGGTTCCGTTCCAAGTTTACTCCAAAACGTAGTTCTACTTCGTGCAACAGCTAAAATACAGATGCTAAAGTTATTATTATATTTATTTATTTATCATATGCCTTTATCCAAGGCGATATACACAGCTGTAAAAAAGAGTTGAATACTTACAAATAATGTAGTAGTTAAAAAAATCAATAAATAAAACAAAATCAAACTAAACTGAATGCGAGCAGAAAGAAGTTGCATGGGAAAAACCAGGAGCAGTGGAGTTTTGTAAAAGCTGGAGCAGGTGGATTGCTGATGCAGAAAGGTCACCTAGGAGGACTAATTAAAGTGATTATACATGCTTATAACTAAAAATATTAATTTCTTATCAATCACCATAGTAGAATAAAAACTAGTACCTACCAGTTTAGGATGCTTTAGGAATGGAAACAGACCAAGGACTTCTTCAGTGGACTTCTTCTCCATCATGATTTCCCGAGTGTGTACAGTTCTATTCATGCTGTCACATATGGCTTCAATGTTCGGCCTCAATTTCGTTATTTCTTTTCTTATGGAGTCCAAGTGTTTGGCAATACTATGCTCGTCTTCTCCTGGGAACTCCTCACTTTGCATCTGCAATATGTATCATAACGTTAAGTAATTCAATACTTATGATCAGGCATTTACTGCATGTATTCTCTGTGCTTTTCTTTACTCTGGAAAAATGCTAAAGATCAAGTACTCTCCATGAAAGCCAATTAGCTAATAAACTACACAATCGCATGTATGTACATATATAAAGTATGTAATTCTATTTCAATCTATTTCTGTCAATGCAGATCCAAGAGTTAGGCTTACAGATTCTCTTCTCTTTTTCATGAGCGGTTGCTGTTGCTCTGGTGCACGCTTCCTTCCTCGACCCACAGCACCAAACTTTTTTTTCATGTCTTCTACAGTCTCCACTGAAATAAGTGTCTTTCTCTCTTTTTTGAATTTATTTCTCAGTATTTCAAGTAGAGTAGCCTGAAACAATGATAGAAAGTTAAACCTATGTCCATTATCTGGCTATAAAAAATACATATCAACTAGTAAAAATATATTTAACGCTGCATAATTTTGACAAATTAATGTTTATTCGACTATTTCTTTTATGAATATAACTACCAAATGTATACTCACATATCCAGTTTGGCTGTCATCCCTTAGAAATCTGTACTTACAGCACAAAGTACTTAGCACAGTACTGTACATTATGTGGTCTGGATACCTAAATATACAGATTAGAAAATAATATAGGCATATGAATTGTAAGTGAATTGTAAGAAAAATATATATTTGAGAAATAATGTCATGAAATACAGTTGCATTTTACAATTGCTTTAATTTACAAAAAAAAACATGCTGAAAAGCATTATCAAAATGAATTTAATAAAACTTTTTCTCTTGAATAAAATATTGCTGTTATGATAGATTTAAAAAAAAAATAGTAATCATTTTAAAAATGAATATGCTATTTTATGTTATGTAATTATTCTAAAATTGGTTGCCTATGTATCTAAAACAAACACCGAAATCTCAGTTCTTACAGCGTATATTTGCTGAGGTCATCAAACAGAGTCTGTATTAGAGCTGCACGAAGGGCAGATTTGTCTTTTGATTTGAAACCAATGTCCTTTCTATCAAGGGCCATCTGTACAACTGGAGGAAATATAGGCAATGTATAACATGCGGTCCAAACATGAACACTTGTTGAGGTTTGTGGCACTTCTCTGCATTCTACTGGTAGCACCTTCTCTGAAACAATATGCTCATTTGCTTTTGTTCTATGAAAATACAAAAAACAACAAAAAAAACAATATTTCATAATTTTAATCACCTGAAAATATCTAAAGACTTGATATTTAAACAGAGCCTTATAATATAACAGCCATATTAATTTTCTACACAGAAGTTTAAAACCATACATTCCCAGTCCTCATTTTCAGGAATTAAACTAGTGAAAAATACCTCTCTCTCTCTCTCTCTCTCTCTCTCTCTGAGGATTGGGAGGGCTCTGCTGCGGCAGGGTTTGTGAGCTGTGTGAGAGCGGTAGTGGTGAATTTATCGCCATTTACTTATATATTTATTTATTATATATTTATTTAAACGTTTTTTAAAAGTATTTTTTCTATTCTTAGTACTTTTTAAACGTTTTAGCCAGTGTGTGCCCAAAGATGGGCTCCCACTCCGGTGGGTTGGGGGGGCTTACTAGGCGCCACGGTTTTAAAGTTTTTTCCGAAAATAATGATTCTGTTGAAGATGTGCTGCTTGCCGTGGGGCGGGTGGTCGGTTTTGAAAAAATCAAATCCGCCTCACGGATGAACAAAGCTATAGTCGTTTTTCTTAATCAAGAAAATCTGGTTAACAAAATTGTGGAAGAGGGATTTATGTTGAATGATTCTTTGGTAACTGTAACACCGTTATCTACGCCTCTTACCAAAGTGATATTGTCGAATATTCCCCCTTTTATTAATAATTCATTGATTGAAAGAGAACTTTCCAGATACGGTAAAATAATGTCGCCGATTAAAATGATTCCCCTTGGATGTAAAAATCCAGAAATTAAACACGTTATGTCTTTTAGGAGACAAGTTTTTGTACTACTTGATAACCCGGAAAAAAGTTTAAATGTAGCTTGGCGTTTTAATATAGAGGGCAGGGATTATGTTGTTTTTGCTAGCACAGAGGTTTTTAAATGTTTTTCTTGCAGGGAACAGGGGCATCTTAAACGGACCTGCCCCAAGCTACAAACTGAAGCAGGGACAAGTAGTCGTAATGATGACGGGGAGGCGGCCGCGGTTGTTCAGAGAGCGGAGGTGGAGGAGCCGCCGAGACCTGAGCCGCGGCCCAGGAGGAAGAGACCGGAGGAGCCGGGTACCAGCGCGGCTGCAGCCGAACCGGGGGCTGCAGCGCCGGCCGACGCAGACAAGGAGGGGGTGTACGCTGCAGTCATTAAGAAAAGAAAATTAAAAAAAAGAACATCTGCTGCTGCCGACCCGGCGGCGGGTGAGGAAGAGTCTGTGTGGGGGCCCATTATGGTATCTCACGACAGCGGCGTAGGGTCTCAACCCTCCGCTGTGGTGGAGCCGAGCACCGGGTCTGAAGGGCAAGAGAAAGGCGGGCCTCAACCCGCGGATCTCTTGTCTGAGGACTCGGTGCAGGAAGGGAGCGATGTTGGGGGTGATAGCCTCGGGGCTCAGGCAGGCCCTGTTGATGTCCCCCCCAGTGATGAGACTCCTCAGCCTGCTGGGTCGGTAGCGGAGATGCCGGCGGCTGATGGAGATTCTGCGGGCGAGGAGGAGGACGGATCGGCGGGATCGGAAGAGGATGGATGGGAGGACGGGCTCTCCGACACCTCGCAGCTCTCTGACATCACGGCCAGCCAAAGGGGGAAACTGTATTCACTAACAGAGATCAGCGACTTTCTCGAAAAAACAAAAGGTAAGAGGCGAGTAGACATTAAATCCTTCTTCCCAGACCAGAAACTGTTTTTGTGTTCTGCAGATTTAATTTTAAGGAAATCGACTATAATTGAGTTTGAACAGAAAAAAAGGTTCAGACTTAAAAAATATGTCAGCTTAGTTCGGAAAACGTTAGCCACATCTAAACATTTTTAATGGCTATTTTTATTAAGAATTTTTGTTTTTTAACGTGTTTGTTATTTTTGAATAATCTATTTTTATCAATGGAGAAAATTATTTTAGGCTCTTTTAACGTGAACGGGTGCAGGGATTTTAATAAAAGAGCACAATTATTTGATTTTTTAAACAGTAAGCATTCAAACGTGATTTTATTGCAGGAGACACACTCAGACAGCAGTAATCAGTCTCACTGGCAGTCTGAGTGGAGGGGCGACTGCATTTTAAGCCACGGTTCTAATTTTAGTGCTGGGGTTGCTGTTTTATTTTCTCCAGGATTTGGGGCGGAGATTTTATCTATTGAGGAGATTATTCAAGGTCGACTTTTAAAAGTACAAATAAAACACGCTGGTATTTTTATTGATTTTATTAATATTTATGCACCAAATGTTGGGGAGGAGAGGATTTTATTTTTTAAAAAGCTCAGTCAGGTACTCAGGGGTTGCAGTACAGATAATTTGCTCGTGGTGGGGGGAGATTTTAATTGTACTATGGATTTTAATAAAGATAGAAACCACGGGGAACCCCATCCCCAATCTGTCAGGGAGCTGGCCACTGTATTAAATATTTTTGACCTGGTTGACATTTGGAGGATTTTTCATCCCACAAGTAGACAGTATACATGGATCAAATGCAATCAAAATCAGCTGTCAGGGGCACGCCTGGATAGGTTCTATACTCCACAGCAGCATATTAACAAATTCATTAAAAGCAGTATAGTACCCAGTAGCCTTTCTGATCATCATTTTGTTTCCGTCACTGTTTCACTGCCAATCCAATCACATTCAAAATCATATTGGCACTTTAATAACAATCTGCTACAGGATAAAAACTTCACTGATTGTTTCGAGTTGTTTTGGAAAAATTGGCAAAATGAAAAAAACAATTATAGTAGTTTAAGACAGTGGTGGGATATAGGGAAGATTCAAATAAAACTTTTCTGTCAACAGTACACACTCAATGTCACCAGGTCAGTGGATGCAGTGGTCAGTGAGCTGGAGAGAGAGATTGTTGAGTTTGAGAGCCAGCTGGCCAGCGAGCGCGATGAGGGGGCGTATCGGAGCCTGCAGGAGAGGAGGCAGCTCCTGGGCAGCCTGCTGGAGAAGAAGGTGAAGGGCTCTCTGCTCAGAGCCCGCTTTACTGAGCTTAAAGATATGGACGCCCCCACAGCCTTCTTCTTCGGCCTGGAGAGGAAGACAGCAGAGCGCAAGACAATGTGCTGTCTGAGGCTGCCCGGGGGGAGAGAGGTCTCCAGCCCTGCGGAGCTCAGGCGTGTTGCAGTGAGCTTTTATTCTGATCTCTACAAGGCTGAGGGCTGCGACCCGGGAGAGATGGAGCGGCTTCTCCAGGGTCTCCCCAGCCTTGACAAGGAGGAGAGCAGCGGACTGGACATTCCGTTGGCATTCCCAGAGCTCACTGCGGCTGTGGTGCAGCTCTCCAAAGGGAAGGCTCCCGGACTGGATGGACTGCCTGCAGAATTTTACCAGAAGTTTTGGAACTGTGTTGGTGAGGACCTGTACCAGGTCCTGCAGGAATGTGTCCGGGATGGGGAGCTGCCGCTGAGCTGCCGCAGGGCAGTGATAACACTGCTACCCAAGAAAGGAGACCTCTGTAACATCAAGAACTGGCGCCCTGTCTCCTTGCTGTGCTCCGATTATAAACTACTTTCCAAGACTCTCGCTAATCGCCTAAAGACCAAGATTGGATCAGTGGTGCACACAGACCAGTCATACTGTGTGCCTGAGAGATCAATTTTTGATAATTTGTTTTTATTAAGAGATCTTTTTAATGTAGCCAAAGTTTTTAATGTTGATTTTGGTCTAATTTCGCTTGATCAAGAAAAAGCTTTTGATAGAGTTGACCATGAGTATCTGTTTCGTGTTTTAAAAGCATTTGGTTTTGGCCCTGTTTTTACTTCTTTTATAAGACTCCTTTATCACAATGTTTTTAGTGTTGTGAAGATTAATAACAGTTTGACTGTCCCCTTCCCTGTGCAGAGGGGGATACGGCAGGGCTGCTCCCTCTCAGGGATGCTCTATGCCCTCTCTATAGAGCCCCTGTTACACCAGCTGAGGGAGAAACTGCCTGGATTGGCAGTGCCAGCTGCACCCAATGCAACCCCTATTAAACTCTCCGCATATGCTGACGATCTCAGCGTGTTTGTTACAACTGACCAAGACGTCGCTGTGCTGGAGTCACGCATTATAATGTATGAAAAGGCAACCTCAGCACGAGTAAACTGGGCAAAAAGTGAAGCTTTTCTTGTTGGCAGCTGGGAGGATACCCCCCCTCCTTTACTGCCTTCGTTTTTAAGCTGGAGTAAAACTGGGGTCAAACTTTTAGGTATTTATTTTGGGAATGAGCAATTCATGCAGCAGAATTGGGAGGGGCTGCTGGACAGGGTGAAGGGGAGGCTGCAGAGCTGGCAGTGGCTCCTCTCTCGGCTCTCCTTCAGGGGCAGGGTCCTCATCATTAACAATCTTGTCGCCTCCATGCTTTGGCATAAGCTGGTGTGCCTGGATCCTCCCCTGTTTTTGTTAAACGAAATACAGAAATGCCTGGTGCAGTTTTTTTGGAGCGGGCATCACTGGCTGCGCCCGGCTGTTTTGTATCTCCCCCGTGAGGAGGGAGGGCAGGGGCTCATTGATATCCCTAGCAGGATGGCAGCGTTTAGGCTGCAGGCTGCCCAGAGACTGCTGTACACACCACAGCTGAGCTGGAGAGACCTGGCGTTTTGTTTGTTGCAGAAGGCAGGGAGGCTGGGCTTTGACAGACATTTGTTTTTAATATCTCTTGATTGTTTTAGTGATGCAGGGTTGGAGGGTTTTTATAAGAATCTTTTAAATGCTTGGAGACTTTTAAAGATCACAAGGTCAGAAGAATCACAGAGCACACAGTGGGTTTTTGAAGAGCCCCTGTTTTTTAACCCCATTTTTAAATGCGAGGTTTTTAGCTCTGTTTTTTTATCCACTTTGTTTTTTAAAGCCGGTTTTACCAAACTGGGGCATTTAATTGACTTTAATCTTTTTAGTTGGAAAGCCAGCAGGGTTTTAACCCCTGCACTGAATATTAGATCAGAGCGTTTCCTGGAGAAGGTGCTGAGTGATCTCCAGGCATCTCTTTGTCCAGCACTCTCCCAGTTTCTGAGCAGGTTTCTGGCGGAGCGCGTGGCTCCAGAGCAGGAACCCCTGTTCCCCGCAGTGCTGGTCTCCCCTTCAGTGACAGTGGAGGAGGAGGAGGAGGAGCCGGCTGGAAAGCTGCTGTCACTTAGGAAGGTCACTGAGGTGGCCTTCCACACAATTGAGAAAAAGGCATTGTATGAGATCTGTGTGAAAACCAGACATTTTAATAAGCTGAAAGACCTGGTGGACACTAAGTGGAGGGCTCACCTTAGTGTCCCTGTTGATGAAGTTCCTGCCTGGAGGGTGCTGTATAAGCTTCCCTTGCCTAAGCGCTCCGGAGACCTGCAATGGAGAGTGCTGCATGGCATTTTTGCCACAAACCGTTATCTTAGCCGAGTGGAACCGGGGGTCAGTGTCCAGTGCCCCTTCTGTCCCGCGGAAGAGACTGTTTTCCATTTGTTTGTGGATTGCCCTCGGCTGCAGCCCTTCTTTTTGTTTTTAGAGAACCTGCTGGCTTCCTTGGGGGTTACTTTTACTAAAACTTTTTTTGTTTTTAGTGTAAAGTATAGTTTTGCACGGAGGGATAGGTGCTCATTGGTTAACTTTGTCCTTGGTCAGGCGAAATTAGCTATTTTAAAATCCCGAAAAAATAAGATTTTAGCCACTGGTTTTATAGATCCTATTAGTGTTTTTAGGATCCTGATGGTCTCCAGGATCAAAATGGAATTTGCTTATTTTAAAATGGTGCACGACCTGGACAATTTTGAGAGTCGTTGGTGCATTGGGGAGGGGGTGTGTGCCGTGACTGAGGAGGGGCAGCTTGTTATGCTCTTGTGAGAAACTATGAAAGACTAAGATCTCATTGAACTGGACTTTTTGAAACTGGGATGAGAAATGTTGGATTTGTTATGTTTTTTTGCACCAGTGGTTTTTTTTTGTTTGTTTTGGCTTTATTTAGTTTTTATAATTGTTTTCTAATTTATAGAATAAAGGGATTTTAAAAGTCAAAGTCTCTCTCTCTCTCTCTCTCTCTCTCTCTCTCTCTCTCTCTCTCTCTCTCTCTCTCTCTCTCTCTCTCTCTCTCTCTCTCTCTGTGTGTTTCCATAAAGAAATGTACTCCCATAATATACATCTTTCTTACAATACAACATTACAATACAAAAAGCGTACTGGTAGTAGTAATTTATACTTTTCAAAGTGATTCCTGTATAGTATGTGGTATTTAAATGTAAATACTAAAACACAACAATAGACTAACATAATGTATAATATATTTGTCATTACATACCTTTTAAGGTTCTCGAGAGCCTTTAAAAATTTGACTTGGTCCTTCATAGTTCGGAAGATCTTTCCAATCATATGTTCTGTCAGACCTAAAAGAGTCTCACCATCTATTTCTTCACCTAATGAACAAAAAAGCATAAAATTAATCAGAAAAATAAGCACCAATGTTAACCTGCCATTGTAATTAATATCACAGTTTTAAATGCAAGCAGTACCTTATACACAGTATGATGAGGTGCAATATATAAACATCCATCACTGTCTTCATAAGCATCTAGTGCATGGTAGTCAACTTCATTGCCAGGTGTTAATGTACACCACTCATGCAAAGCCTCTATTTTGAAGGCATGAAGGTGAGAATTAAATTCCAGAGCAAAATACAGTTTCCCACACAAAATCCATGTACACCTAAACTGAATGATATGCAAGATTTTGAAAAAAATGGGTAAATCCTCATGGACTACATCGACAATGAAGTAATCCTTGACTTCGTATTTCACGTGATCCACAGTTAGTTTCTTTACTTTCAGTATGGTTTCATCAGCTTCAAGTTCACTGGCTTGAATATTGCATTTTTCAAGAATAATATCTTTCAAAGATGTAGATGATAGCTGAACAACACAAGACCCTTCTTGCTCATATGACTGATGCAAAGCATCTGCACAACAAAAATCCCAACACTGTCTTTGTTGATGTCTTTTTGCTAAAGTAAAGCAGATGTTCCGGAAGTTCCACACATTTCTTGCAAGCCGCTTAAAGTACTGGTGCTTTCCTTCAAAACGTAAGCACCAAAGTGATCAAAGTGGTCCAAATTCAGCTAGCAATCTGGGGTAGTGTACCAAGTAATGCAATTTTGGTATAAAATTACCAGGATACAGTCTATTAAATTCGCTGAGAAATTCTCAAATTAAAATCTGCAAATGTGAAAGTGACGACTTTTTCACAACAGGAGACATTACAAAGTCTACTATTTCACGAACCGGCGTAGATTTAGCTAGGGACGGTAGGGACATGTCCCTACCAATGTCAAGGGACCGTTGAATTGTCCCTACCAATAATTTTGATAAATCTTAAACGTCTTTTGTCAAGTCATTTTATCTGCTCCACAAAGGGTTAACTCTCTCAAGCCCCCCGCCCCTCCCCCTCGTTAGTCCTCCCTCCTCCAAAAAAAACAAAACAAAAAAAAACGCTAATTTGATTGGCTTTGGCCCTTCCATACTGCATCACTGTAACACGGACTCAGTGCGTGGCTGACGTCAGGGACCAGCAGAGTGTGTTGTTTTCATTGAAGTGCGAAAGTGCACAAGGACTCGGGAGTGAAAGGTAAATCTCCGGGTTTAAAATAAAAAAAAAAAATTCTAGTCATTCTTAAACGGTGTACATTGTGCCATAATTTTCACATTTATTTTAAAAAATAAGAATAAATATAATCAGTTTAATTCGATGTTTGTGTTTGTTGGTTAATGCGTTGTCATATTATTTCAATCCTCCTTCCTCCCTTTGTAACTAACTTACTCCTTGCTTGATATTTTTGTATCGTGTGTGTAAAAAGCGAACACGAACATATGTATTTGATTGAATGGACAGTGTGACTATCCAGGCGGCTAAATAAATGCACTATATTATATAGGCAGTAATAAAAAATATATAAAAAGTCAAATTAATGGTGGGGGGGGGGGGGGGGACGGACAACGACAGATATACAAATAAATTTCAGTGTGGCGTGAGTAAAAAAAAGGTTGAGAACCGCTGGTTTAGGCTGGACTCTGGAAAGACGCTCATCTGAAGTTGCCGCTTGCCGGTCAGGCTGATGAGTGTGAGCCACTGACTGAATGAAAGCCAGGTGCCGCGGCTGAAGGTATTGTCAGCTCGTCAGCAACATAGTTTGAGAGAATAAAGCTACCTACCTACCTACCTATTACGTTAGCGACCCATTGCTAGCTGCTAACCCAACGTCCTTGGTGGCTAGCTAGCTTGTTTCACAGCTAAATCATTATGTGTGTGTGTGTGTGTGTGTGTGTGTGTGAGAGAGAGAGAGAGAGAGAGAGAGAGAGAGTGTGCGTGAGCATGTTTTGATATCGTCATTCAACTAACGTTAGCTAATCACTTCAATTTGGCTTTAGGTGACTAAAGCATAATAGCAACCAAAAAATAAAGATGGACATGAGGAAGTTTTTTTTTACAAAAAGTCAAAGTGTAAGTAGGAAGATGTTATTAAAGTAATAAACACAATTGATAATGATTCTCATAGCAAATGAAAAAATAATTTACTAATGAAGTTAACAGAGTCATACTTTCTCTCTAAACAGCATGCATCAATTTATCATTTTATCAGGCGAGTGAAGCAGTGCAGCCTGGTAAAAGCAGTACAGAGGCAGGTGGAGCAACAGGGTCGCAGGTGGGGTCTGTAATGGCTTAGTGATTATAACAGTGAAAGTGTTAGACTCAGTTTTGAGATATATTATTGTTTGAGGCACATTGTGATATAATAGTAGGCTAATGCTGTATAGTAATACTCAGCAAATAAAGTTAGCATAGCCATATATTTTCTCTCTATATGGCATGCATCAATTTATTATTTTATCAGGTGAATGAAGCAATGCACCCAGGTACGAGCAGCAGCACAGACACAGGAGTGGCAGGCAGAGCACGTGAGCGTGCGTGTGCTCATGCTTGTAGCGCCAGGGGTATTGGTAGCTTACAGTAAGGCTGGGATAGGTTATAATTCAGGTTATTAGTAATTCTACAGCAGGGATGTCAAACCAGCTTCCAGGAGGGACACTTTATCATAGTGTTTTAAGTGTATACCAGCCAACTTCATGTCAATCAAACTGTCCTCGATTCATGTCCAGCATTCATTTCAAGCCACCAGAAGTTACCATTTAATAGCTGTCTACTAAAAAATTTCTTCCCGGGGGGGCATGCCCCCGAACCCCACTAGCGACCGTGACTCCGCCCCCCTACAAAATGGTGTCCCCACCAATGTTCAAACCAAACCTACGCCCTTGACCCCCGGAATGAAGCAACCGGAGGTGGATGGAAAGACTCAATATTGCAGCTACCGGGGCATGCAAGACTCCATATCGTAGATACCGGGCATGCAATTATATATATATATATATATATATATATATATATATATATATATATATATATATATATATATATATATATATATATATATATTAATGTTATTTTTTTTTTTTTTTTTTTTTGGATGTTTGGAGTTTTACTCGCGCATAGTTTTGTATGTTATTTCCAAATTTCTCCTTAGACATGTCTGAAGGGGACACTGTATTACTTAAAATGTGAATTAACGTATTAAAACGTGTTAACTGTGAGCAGTTACCTTGGGATTACACACCAGGTTCAGACGCATTGAATGGACTAATGTATCCGCAGGCGACCTAAGACTCACCGTTTCAACGGTGTCAGTAGTGCTCAACAGAAAATAATGCATACAGAAAAATAATGCATACAGAAAAATATTGTATACTGGCCATGGGCTTTGGTTTTCCCCAGCGCCGTAACTAAGCATTTAGCTACCGGGGCATGCAAATATATATATATATATATATATATATATATATATATATATATATATATATATATATATATATATATATATTTATAAATTGCATGGGCCTCCGGAATGAAGCAACCGGAGGTGGATGGAAAGACTCAATATTGCCTCTACTGGGGCATGCAAGACTCCATATCGTAGATACCGGGCATGCAATTATATATATATATATATATATATATATATATATATATATATATATATATATATATATATATATATATTATTGTTTGTTTTTTTTTCTTTTTTTTTTTTTTTTCGGATGTTAGGAGTTAGGATGGTATTTACTCGCGCATAGTTTTGTATGTTATTTCCGAATTTCTCCTTTAACATGTCTGAAGGGGACACTGTATTACTTAAAACGTGAATTAACGTATTAAAACGTGTTAACTGTGAGCAGTTACCTTGGGAATACACACCAGGTTCAGCCGCATTGATTGGACTAATGTATCTGCAGGCGACCTAAGACTCACCGTTTCCACGGTGTCAGTAGTGCTCAACAGAAAATAATGCATACAGAAAAATATTGTATACTGGCCATGGGCTTTGGTTAGCATACAGTGTCCCCTTCAGACACTAAACAGTGGCCTACAGTTTTATGTTTGTCTGAAAAAAACAACTACAATTGGTATTTTTAATAATCATTAACATGTTCATTATTTCAATATACAAACATGCAGTATTTTGCAATTATTTAAATCCAATCTTCTCCACTGCAGTTAAACTATGGTTGTTTTTCTTATGCACTTGACAGTGGTGGTGGGTGTTTTTGCCAAAAACTGCTTTAAGTGTGTGATGCAGTCTTGTAAGATTTATTGACATTATGTTGATAATCAGAACAACAGGGTTCACCAACCTCGACTAGGTCAGGGTTAACACAGTTGAGCTCAGATGAAACAGCCCATTTGCAATGTACAGTACTGGGTGGCTATTGGTCATTCAGCAGTGTGATGCAAATACCTGCAGTTACCACAAAGCGCTGACCTGAGCACACTTGCTCATTTGCTATTCTAGTTTTCTCCCTGGGATGCTCGTACTTAAATATTTAATATAAATGGACTTTAGTTGGTATATAGGAGGCTGGTGTCTATATAGTTAACACAAACTGTTTTACAATTTCTGAAAATGAAATTAAGAAGTTGTGAGCGATGGGGATATAAATAGGCCCAATTAATCCCACACCTGCCGCACACCTTCTGTGAATGATGCAATTGTCAGCAAATGATTTACTGACCATCCCAATATAATTTAGGAGCAAAAGAAACATCTGTAATTGGCGTAATTACAGGGATTAATTATAGCATTGTTTCTTTACCGAATATCTCAATCGTCCTGCCTGGGGACAGACGTGAAGTTATGTATATATACATTTAGTGTGCCCAATTATTTTACCCCCGATTTTCTCCCCAATTTGGAATGTCCAATTATTTTTTCTCCTCATCGCAGCAATTCCTTACACAGCTCAGGAGATCCAAAGGTTCAGTGGGTGTCCTCCGATCCCACAACCAAACTATTATCCTCTTTTACACCCAGGAACTCGAGAGCGGATGTCAGCGAGCTACTGACCTCTGGAGGACAAAGGCCAGCCCTGCAGGTGTCCGCTTTTGAGCTCACAGGGCGCCTGGCCAGCAGGGTTCACTGTAGCGCAATGAGGAGAAACAGTCCCTTTTGTTTTTGCTTCCCTAACCCACGGGAGTGCCAGAGCCAATGTTACGCTCCCTTTGGAATTCACAGCGAAGACCGACAACTTTGCACAGCCAGGACGCGAACCTGTGCTGTATGACCACACAACCACGCTTTTACCAGGTGAGCCACTCGAGGACCCCCTGATAGTGTTTTTGAGGTTAAGATTCATTTAAAACTAGCTCTTTATTTTATATATATATATATATATATATATATATATATATATATATATTGCACCAGGATGAGTGAACAAAAGGAAAAGTGAAACGAAGAAACTGTAAAAAATGACGACTGGACACCAACCACTAAAAGCTGGTAATTTTAAACTTTAAAGAGAGAGTTTATACCCTCTAAGCGGGCAATTTCTAATCTCTTTATTCATGCCACTGTCTGGTGCTCCAAGGGAGACTACAGTTGGATTTTTATACCAGCTCTGTTATCCCCAGCTGGGGATGAAATCCATTGCGAAGGGGATGAAGTGGAGGTGGCTGTACACACACACACACAATTTGTTACAAACTGTTTATCCAATTGACAGGAAACTTAGCATCAACATTATAGAGTATACATTAATGATAATATACAAGATTGTGAATGTCACACAGTTTTACATACATCTGGATAATCCCTCATCAGACTGTGATTAAACATTTCATTGCTAATTCTTATTCTATCCTGTACATACTGTTGATATGTCATGTTCATCGTTTAGAGTTTACGTGGCAGGAGATGTATATGTATACATAAGCATAGGCAAATTATAAGCATGGAAAATTCTTTGTTGAGATTTAGTAATGTCTTTCTCAAAGAGACCCAAGTGTAAATGTTTGTCGTAAGCACCATGGATAATAGCATTTACATAATGTCCCGTGACAAGAAATTACATCTAAAATACAAATGTATTTTTTTCAGATTTGTAAAAAAAGACCTGCTTCTCCTGGTGTTGTATCCTTGCTGGACGGAGATGGTGAAGATGCTGGAGGCGGCCAAGCCAGCACAGTATGGGGTAGATTTGACAAGGGACAAGAAAAGGTAATTAGAATTACAACGTGATGTTTAGGAACCCGCATTAGAGAGACAGATAGATTCAAATTATTATTTTTCTCTGTCCCCTTACATTTGTATGCTGTTTGAAATCATATTTTTGTAATAATCTGTGTTCAGGATATGCCATAGACCTAGGTTAGATGAGCCAAAATGTCTTTATATCAGTAGTAACTGTGTATAGCCAGGTATACAATCGGAAACTTAATTCACTTTTGAGTTATTGTCTATGTTTGGTACACAGCTTATCTTCCTGATTTTATTTTTATTTTTTTTAACTTAGGTTCCATTACCAGTGCTGTCCCATAAAAATGAACCATTTTCCTGCCACATTGTTTCACCCTCTGGACATATCAATGATTCAGATCTTTTACACATATCCATCTTATATGGATGTTTTGTGTTTTGTTTATAAAAAAATGTGTAAATGTGTAAAGGACTAGGGGTTGTGGTGTTTGTCTGAAGTAAGAGAGTGGTGGTGTAACATCAAATCATTTGCAGCACGAATAAGTCACAGTCACTGGCCATGTCATGCACACTTATTTCTAACTCATTGGTTGATCGAAAATAAGTTTAACATGCAATGGAGTAGTTCATTGGTTTTATACGCTCCCTTTAAAGATGTAATAAACAATCTCATCCAGTGGGATCTCTTTTCAGAGTGTGCAGTAGCAGAAGGGGATTGTGGGAATGTGTGGAGCTAAGGAAGGTAGAAGGAGATGCGCAGTAGAAACCCTGGGATATGTTTACACAATGAACTAATTTGTGAATGAATATCGTTGGTGTTAATTAAAGTTAATAAGACAAAATATTTTAGTGTAAAATTATACTTGATGGTGGGGTACTGCCTTTTTTAATTTTTACAGAGATGTCATTTTTTAAATCTTATTGCTATCTTACCAGAAGGCCACCTCCCCTCCAGACATTCCGATCAGAGAAAAGAGACAATTCGAAGCCAACCCAAAGAGACGTCCAAGACCTTGTCTGGGCTGCCTATCTGTAATATCAGCTAAAAAGGAGGCTCCTGTAACAGTAAGTTATCTTTCCTGTAGCCATTCCCTAGACTGCAGTGTTATGTGGCACTTCATTACCAAATCAATCAGAAAACATGTCATCTTCAGTTAGTCCATTTTTTTAATTTGTTTTTTAAAAATCAATTAAAAGATATTTAAACTTGTCAGTTTTTGTTTACATTGCATTATTTTGGAACTCTTAATACAATTATTGATAATAGAAACAACTTTGCAAATGCCATTACTATTTTTCAGATTCCTAGGATGAAACCGGACAGCGTGTGTTTGTCTTCGCCCTCCAGAGTCAGCCCTGGGGTGGTAGCGGTGAACTGAGCATAATAAAATAATTGGCCATTCCAAATTGGGGAGAAAATAATAAAAAATAATTGGCAACGACTAAATTTATAAAAAAAAAAAAAAAAAAAGTGAAATGCTTCAGTTTTTACAAGCTTGATTAATATGCCCCTATTTACCAGATAGAGGGGTCTACTATTCAATGGTTCTATAGAATGTTGACACACGCTGATGAAAAAATAGCACCATCTAGATTTCTTCCTTATCAAGCAACTAAATCAGACACCATATATCTTGTGATCGTAGCAGATTTTGCCCATTTTGAGGATACGTGATACCAAACATTAAACAAACTACATGGGAAGTTTTATTAAAAGGATTCTCACCTTTCCCCAGCATACAGCTGATCCTGTCCTAATGTGAAGGTGGATCCAACAAGTGACGTCGTGATCCTGCCAGTCGAAGTGCAGAAAAATCACAGTCAAATGCATGTTGGCCTGATAACCAAATATTGTTCTTTTTTTTTTTTTTTTTTTTTAAATCCTGCGCTAGTAAATCATGTATCTGTGTCAGGATAGCATATACAGCATGCTCATGCCTAAGTAAACAAACATTTTAAGAACATAAGAAAGTTTACAAACGAGAGGAGGCCATTCGGCCCATCTTGCTCTTTTGGTTGTTAGTAGCTTATTGATCCCAGAATCTCATCAAGCAGCTTCTTGAAGGATCCCAGGGTGTCGGCTTCAACAACATTACTGGGGAGCGGGTTCCAAACCCTCACAATTCTCTGTGTAGAAAAGTGCCTCCTATTTTCTGTTCTGAATGCCCCTTTATCTAATCTCCATTTGTGACTCCTGGTCCTTGTCGAAAAAGTCCCCTGGGTCGACATTGTCAATACCTTTTAGCATTTTGAATGCTTGAATCAGATCACCGCGTAGTCTTCTTTGTTCGAGACTGAATAGATTCAATTCTTTTAGCCTGTCTGCATACGACATGCCTTTTAAACCCGGGATAATTCTGGTCGCTCTTCTTTGCACTCTTTCTTGAGCAGCAATATCCTTTTTGTAACGAGGTGACCAGAACAATATTCTAGATGAGGTCTTACTAATGCATTGTAAAGTTTTAACATTACTTCCCTTGATTTAAATTCAACACTTATCACAATATATCCGAGCATCTTGTTGGCCTTTTTTTATAGCTTCCCCACATTGTCTAGATGAAGACATTTTAATAAAGAACAAAAATAAAAATCACTTTGTTCTTGAGTTTATTTTGGTATCTTTTGAAATTGGTATTCTTCTTGTGTGTGTTTGTGTATATGCATGTGTGTGAAGGATGTGGGTTGGTGGGAGGGTGTTCATTTTAAAGGATTTATGTCTTTTTAAGACAGAATGCTTTTGACAGCTGTTTTGTTGTGTTCACAAAGCTTTAACACTTGAATAAGTCCTTGAGAATTTCATGCAATCTTTTAAAGGTTTTCTGACCTGTAAATTAGTCCTACAACCACACAATGTCAGTGGAGTACACCTAATATGTGTAATTAACAATAATTAAACATTACCAATTTTGACATGATGAATTAACTCACAGAAAGGGCTAATGACTAATCAAGCTTTAAATCCAATTTCTTAAAGGCTTAAAAAAATTAGAGTGGTTATCTTCTTTCTTGGATTTGGGATTTCTATTATAATATTTTTATTTAAGTATTTCTTCAAGATATAGGCAGTGCCATTTACAGTGTGGCCCTGAATCTTGGATTACTAGCCTCCTTGAGGATCTTTAAAATACATATTCCTGCTCGAGCAATATTTTAAAAAAATATATCTCTGGTTGCAATTTGGTTTTTAACATCAGGGAAATGATTCATCTATATGCTAAGGGTTGCAACTTTAAGATCTCTTTTTTCAGTAATTTCAAATGTCTGTCTACTAAAGCCTTTCTATAATGTTCTAAAGATAAATGGCAGATTATGAAAAATATATTGTCGTCACAGTGCATGACTGCAAATGGGTACTGATGTACATTTTGTAATCTGGCACAGTCATGTTTATTTTCTTTTTCTAAAACCAAAAGCCTTGATTGCCTCAATTTCTATAGCTATAATTACTCATTAGCCAATAGTTAATGTGTTAATAACTTATTTATTCTTTAGATCAGTTTATGGGGAATTTGTATTTGGTCATGTGGACATCTGGAGGTTATAGGACGGACTGACTTATCATTATATATATATATATATATATATATATATATATATATATATATATATATATATATATATATACACAGTGACACTCAAAAGTATTCACCCCCCTTGGACTTTTCCACATTTTATTGTGTTACAAATGGAATCAAAATGGATTTAATTAGGAGTTTTTGCTACTGATCAACACAAAAAGTGAAAAGTGAAAAATAAAATCTACAAATTGTTCTAAATTAATTACAAATATAAAACTGAAAATAATTGATTGCATAAGTATTCACTCCCTTTGCTATGACACACCTAAATAAGCTCTGGTGCAACCAATTGTCTTTAGAAGTCACATAATTAGTTGAATGGTGTCCACCTGTGTGCAATTAAGGTGTTTCACATGATTTCAGGTTAAATACACCTGTCTCTGGGAGGTCCCACAGTTGGTTAGTACATTTCCTAACAAAAACTACATCATGAAGATGAAGGAACATTCAAAGCAAATCCGGAATAAGGTTCTTCAAAAGCACCAATCGGGTAGGATATAAGAACATTTCCAAGGCATTGAATATCCCCCGGAGCACAGTAAAGTCCATTATTAAGAAATGGAGAGAATATGGCACAACTGTGAATCTGTCTAGAAAAGGCTGTCCTCAAAAACTGAGTATCCGGGCGAGAAGGGCACTAGCCAGGGAGGCCACCAAGAGGCCTATGGCAACTCTAAAGGAGTTACAGTCTTCCACGGCTGAGCTGGGAGACACTGTGCATACGGCAACAATAGCCCGGGTGCTTTACAAAACTGGCCTTTATGGGAGAGTGGCAAAAAGAAAGCCATTGTTGAAAAAAACTTGCATCAAATCTCGGCTAGAGTTTGCCAGAAGGCATGTGAGAGACTCTGAGACCAAGTGGAAGAAGATTCTATGGTGTGATGAGACCAAAATAGAGCTTTTTGGCCACAACGCTAAGCGCTATGTTTGGCGCAAGCCTAACACCGCACATCATCCTGAGAACACCATCCCTACCGTGAAGCATGGTGGTGGCAGCATCATGCTATGGGGATGCTTCTCTGCGTCAGGGCCTGGAAAGCTCGTGAAGATGCAAAAATTGCAGTGTCCAGATGTGCAAAGCTGGTAGAGACTTATACAAATAGACTCGTGGCTGTAATTGCTGCCAAAGGTGCCTCTACCAAATATTGACTCAAGGGGGTGAATACTTATGCAATCAATTATTTTCTGTTTTGTATTTGTAATTAATTTAGAACAATTTGTAGATTTTATTTTTCACTTTGACATTATGGACTTTTTTGTGTTGTTCAGTGGCAAAAACTCATAATTAAATCCATTATGCAGCTGATGCATAGTTCACTCACCCTAGTCTCTGTAAGTCCAGAAGTTACATAAATATTAAGTATTATTTAATCCATCAATACTTCAACATTCGTAAAAGATCTTCACTCCAAATCTCACTTTATAGGCTTTACAGTACACCAAACTGCTATATCATTCTCTTGCTGTTTTGTGAGGTTTTTGAAATTGAGAGGAGCCCTAAGCTAAACTGCTATATAACATCCTGCAACATGCTTGTGGTTCAGTGTTGAGCTCTGAAGATGAGGTCACTGCTGCTTGTCTGCCTGCTTGTGGTCACACTGACTGTGGCTATTCCTGCCCCTATGTAGAGGGGTCTGAAACAGACAAAACAATGAAGGTTGGTAGAAATAGATAAAATTGTATTCTTAAAACTATGTATTTATTTGCATTACTTATTATTTAAACTGAACAAAATTAACTCTAATGAAACTCGTATTTCTAACTTGAGACATAGTATCCATTGAAAGTTAATTTCTGCAGATATATGGTAGTTCCATTCAAGGTGAAACAACTTCTAACGTAAGAAAGAAAAACATTTTACTCACTTGCAGGCAATATTCCCATATTCTAGATATTTATCTTCTAGGGTAAAACCACAAGAAACTAATCCAGGTAGACCAGAATTTTAACTGAAGTCCTTATCAACCTTGCCTATATGTTGCTGCAGGTCTTCAAAGGATGTTGGGTAATGATTACTGTGAAAAACGTTTTCTCATTTCACAGGAAGAGCAATTCCATTCTACCCAGTGTAGGGACTGTGAGCATGTGTTAATGCCATTCATGCAATCTTAGTAGGTGTGGCTGAAACACTGAAATAATAAGGAACTTGCAGCACTCTCCTCTCCCAGATCACCAAAGATGTTTTACTTTCTTTTTTTTTGTGTGTGCTGAAAGTCAATTTCAATTTCTTATGTATATTATACTGTATCTGGATAATCATTTAAACAAATCTTGTTATATCATGATATTTTAATATATTTTATATAAATGTTGTATTAGGCTGTGTGGTCCAGTGGTTAAAGAACAGGGCTTGTAACCAGGTTCCCGGTTCAAATCCCACCTCAGCCACTGACTCATTGTGTGATCCTGAGCAAGTCACTTAACCTCCTTGTGCTCTGTCTTTTGGGTGAGACGTAATTGTAAGTGACTCTGCAGCTGATGCATAGTTCACACACCCTAGTCTCTGTAAGTCGCCTTGGATAAAGGCGTCTGCTAAAATAAACAAATAATAATACTATTCTTTTCTTACCCAAGTGTGAACTATTTAAATAATATCCCTGATACCGATATAGTAAATGGAAGTGCACAACAAGTAAGGTTTATGAAATGATGTGGTTAGCCCCACCCACTTTAAATTATTTGGTTAACCCCGCCCATTGGCGACTCATGGCTTGAAAAACTGGTGGGGCACAGCACCCCCATCACCACCCCCCCCCCCCCCCCCCCCCGAAAAAAAAAAATGCTCAAACCCGATGCCCGAATTTAACCATTTTTATGTAAACATTAAGCTAGCTTTCTAAGATTACCAGATATTTCATCACAAACAGTTCTACGCCAGATTGTCACAATCAAGAGAGCTGCAAACAACACTTTACAGGCAAGAGTCTCTTATCGACAGACATCTACACCTGCACTAACCTGAGCGTTTGAAATGGAAGGATCGTCACACTCTTGTGCTGTTCGTAACATTCTGAACTACAGAAGAGTCAGGTTCGGTTTCTGTTGATGTCTCTGACGTTGGAGGTTTAGCTTTTTTGTTGTAGAAAAACTCCAAACGTAGCTGTATTTTTGCCATTTTAACAGGGCTCAAATTCACTCCGTTTTAGCACATATTTTCGCTGACTGAAAAAGTGAAAGTCTCACACGAGAACAAATATAACGGTGAAGGGTCTTAGACACTCTTTGTTATGTTATTATGTTTTGAAAGTTTGAAATAAACTGCGCATTTTTAAATAATAAACCCTGGCAACAGTGGCGTAGCCAGGATTTTTTTTTCGGGAGAGGGTGGCAATGGTAACTTTTTTAAGGTGAATAGTCACAGTGGTGAAATTGGCAACCTGATTTCTTATTAGTGCATTGACGTTTTATTTTCGAAAAATAAAGAACTTTTTTTTTTTAACAGAAGATCCAATAACCAAATACACTGTTGTGCAAAATAGTTAAAAAGAGAGATTCAGTTCAGAACACTTCCGTTTAAAAACTAAAAAGGAAATACGAAGCAAAGGACTTGAACTTTTAACATGCGCATCAGATTTCAATTTCACATTATGATAATAAGTAACTATATATAATTTCATTCGTACTTATGGTTGTTCATTTCACATTTGGTGTTCAAAGCAAAGCAAACCATTTTATTTAATTTCACAAATCCTGACTAATGTAATTACTCTTTGACTGACGCAGGACTGCCGATGGTACCTAATCTTCTGGAGGTTCGGGGGAGGAGGGACTTGTGTACACAGTTGCATTAACTACATTGTATAACTACAGCGCCTTTAAACACAAAAACATGTACAAACAGCTGATCCAACAAAAAACTTGGTTGATTGACAGCAAATCCAACCACTCATTTTTTTTTGGTATCACACTGCACTGACATTCGCTGACGGACACGTTGTAGCCTAAACAAATAATCAGAATGAAAACAAGTAGGTAATCGAACTCAGGAATTGAAACAGTTTTGCCGGTTTTCTCTCAGCAGCGTCCAGAACTGTTTTCATTCTGATTTATTTCTTTAGTTATTCAATTAATAACAGGTTGTACATTTACCACTCCATCTCCAAGACCTGGATGGACTTGGTTACCGTCCCTTGATGAAGCTGGCTGCACAATCCGTGAAAAATAATAATCTTATTAGTAGGCTGGCTGCTGGAGAGGTCAGCTGGCAATAAGATATGTCATGAGGCGAGTGCATTCTATGTAAATACATAGGCTACTCCTCATTACATAGTAGATGTCCTCTACCACATCTATGTGTGTAGTAGCTAGGCTACATAGCATATACAGTAATGATAGCATATATGTTTCATGCATCTGTGTTTGGGGTTGAGCAAGTACAGCTTGCTTATGTATTCTCATTGGTTGATAGCAACGCGGTAAATAAAAAAGTTCTTTCCGTGAGCGAAAAGAAAAATCAGCGCCGCCCATGCCACGTCCGCCCCGCTATAATGGGAAGCGAAAAATATAACAATATTGCAATTTCTTACACATGTTTCAGTGTGAACGATCCTAACACAGTGGCTAAGCCACTGCCTGGCAGAAATCTGGGGGGGGGGGGGAACGGTGTCAGTAGTGCTCAACAGAAAAGAATGCATACAGAAAAATATTGTATACTGGCCATAGGCTTTGGTTTTGCCCAGCGCCGTAACTAAGCATTTAGCTACCGGGGCATATATATATTTCCCGGGCATGCAAGACTCCATATCGTAGCTACCGGGGCATGCAATTATATATATATATATATATATATATATATATATATATATATATATATATATATATATATTACTATTATTATTATTTATTTCTTAGCAGACGCCCTTATCCAGGGCGACTTACAATTGTTACAAGATATCACAGTATTTTTACTACAATTACCCATTTATACAGTTGGGTTTTTACTGGAGCAATCTAGGTAATGTACCTTGCTCAATTGTACAGCAGCAGTGTCCTACACCAGTGATTGAACCCATGACCCTCCGGTCAAGAGTCCAGAGCTCTAACCACTACTCCACTACTTGTTATTTTTTTTTTTTTGGATGTTAGGAGTTAGGATGGTATTTACTCGCGCATGCAGGTTCAGACGCATTGATTGGACTAATGTATCAACAGGCGACCTAAGACTCACCCTTTCAACGGTGTCAGTAGTGCTCAACAGAAAAGAATGCATACAGAAAAATATTGTATACTGGCCATGGGCTTTGGTTTTGCCCAGCGCCGTAACTAAGCATTTAGCTGCCGGGGCATGCATATATATTATTATTATTATTATTATTTATTTCTTAGCAGACGCCCTTATCCAGGGCGACTTACAATCGTAAGCAAAAACATTTCAAGCGTTACAATACAAGTAATACAATAAGATATATATCATTGCATGCACCTCCGGTTGAAGCAACCTGAGGTGGATGGTAAGACTCCATTTCGTAGCTACCGGGGCATGCAAGACTCCATATCGCAATTATATATATATATATATATATATATATATATATATATATATTGTAGCGAGCACAGGGATTAACGGAGACACGCACACAATAGCTCTTTTAGGTAATGCAGTTTATTAAGCAGCTAACAGCAAGTCAGCGCCCTCTATGAACACACACACACAGCCCTTCCCCACACCAGAGCACTACTCTGCCTCTCAGGGTGACATTCACATATATATCAAACAACACCAGAAGGGTAATAACAATTACAGGGAAATGCATAGAACAGTACGCAAACTTTTACAGTAACAACAAATAAACACAACAACAATAATTCAGTTTCTCCCCTATCATATTTCGTACTCCCAGCATCCACGGCTGCACATTAACCAAATGTAGGGGACTGGCTCCGGGCACAGCGCCCTATTCGACGACAGGTGGCAACGGCGAGTCAGTCCAGCCGTGCCCGTTACACAGCCCCCATCTTAGGGCCGAACGTCCCGCTGGCCCAACACTTAATGTCTCACAAAGTCAGAGAGTCCCGGGGGTGGTCGACGGATACGCTGGCCACGCTGGAGCACAGGTGCAGCGGGCTGGGAGTCAGCTGGAGCCGGAATGCTCCTACCTGGGCCACCAGCTGGTGAACTATTCGGTGGTTGCAAGGGGGAAGCGCTTTCCCTGTCCTGGGAGCTGGCCTCCGGGCTGGCTGCAGGGACAACCGAGTTTGTTCCAGGGCGGTAGGGGGCCAAGCGGTCTTGGTGGAGCACAACCGCCCGGCTACGGGTCCGCAGCCGCACTCGAGAAGTCACCTCGGAGAGCCTCTCCAGAACAACACAGGGGCCCTCCCAGTTACTGGCCAGCTTGGGGCAGAGTCCCTTTCTTCGCCGAGGGCAGTGAGTATCGTATGCCCGTTTCTGGCGCTGGCCAGCTGAGGTGAGGTGCTTCCGAGCGTAAACATGGGCAGTGTCCAATCGGTCCTGTAGCTGCTGGAGGTATTCCGGGCCGGTAGGTTCCGGAGTGTGGAGCTGAGGTGGCCGGCCAAACACAAGGTCCACTGGGGTGCGGAGCTCTCTCCCAAACATAAGAGCCGCTGGCGTGCACCCTGTAGATTCATGCACTGCAGTCCGGTAGGCCATTAGGACCAAGGGCAAGCATTGATCCCAGTCACGCTGGTGCTGGGAGGTCCACATGGTCAGCTGGGTGGCAAGGGTGCGGTTAAACCGCTCCACCAATCCATCGCTCTGTGGGTGTAGCGGGGTCGTCCTGGTTTTCTTAATACCCAGCCGCCTGCACACCTCACCAAACACCTGCGCTTCAAAGTTACGCCCCTGGTCACTGTGTAGCTCCTCGGGAACCCCAAACCGGCAGAACATGCCTTCCAGCAGTGCCTCCGCGCAGGTAGTCGCGCTCTGATCGGGGACTGCGTACGCCTCGGGCCATTTAGTAAAGTAATCCATGGCCACCAGGACGTACCGGTTGCCCCCCTCCGTCCGTGGAAACGGCCCTAAGATGTCCACACCGACGCGCTCTAATGGTGCCCCCACCTGGTATTTTGTCTTATTAACTTTAATTAACACCAACGATATTCATCCACAAATTAGTTCATTGTGTAAACATATCCCAGGGTTTCTACTGCGCATCTCCTTCTACCTTCCTTAGCTCCACACATTCCCACAATCCCCTTCTGCTACTGCACACTCTGAAAAGAGATCCCACTGGATGAGATTGTTTATTACATCTTTAAAGGGAGCGTATAAAACCAATGAACTACTCCATTGCATGTTAAACTTATTTTCGATCAACCAATGAGTTAGAAATAAGTGTGCATGACATGGCCAGTGACTGTGACTTATTCGTGCTGCAAATGATTTGATGTTACACCACCACTCTCTTACTTCAGACAAACACCACAACACCTAGTCTTTTACACATTTACACATTTTTTATAAACAAAACACAAAACATCCATATAAGATGGATATGTGTAAAAGATCTGAATCATTGATATGTCCAGAGGGTGAAACAATGTGGCAGGAAAATGGTTCATTTTTATGGGACAGCACTGGTAATGGAACCTAAGTTAAAAAAAATAAAAATAAAATCAGGAAGATAAGCTGTGTACCAAACATAGACAATAACTCAAAAGTGAATTAAGTTTCCGATTGTATACCTGGCTATACACAGTTACTACTGATATAAAGACATTTTGGCTCATCTAACCTAGGTCTATGGCATATCCTGAACACAGATTATTACAAAAATATGATTTCAAACAGCATACAAATGTAAGGGGACAGAGAAAAATAATAATTTGAATCTATCTGTCTCTCTAATGCAGGTTCCTAAACATCACGTTGTAATTCTAATTACCTTTTCTTGTCCCTTGTCAAATCTACCCCATACTGTGCTGGCTTGGCCGCCTCCAGCATCTTCACCATCTCCGTCCAGCAAGGATACAACACCAGGAGAAGCAGGTCTTTTTTTACAAATCTGAAAAAAATACATTTGTATTTTAGATGTAATTTCTTGTCACGGGACATTATGTAAATGCTATTATCCATGGTGCTTACGACAAACATTTACACTTGGGTCTCTTTGAGAAAGACATTACTAAATCTCAACAAAGAATTTGCCATGCTTACAATTTGCCTATGCTTATGTATACATATACATCTCCTGCCACGTAAACTCTAAACGATGAACATGACATATCAACAGTATGTACAGGATAGAATAAGAATTAGCAATGAAATGTTTAATCACAGTCTGATGAGGGATTATCCAGATGTATGTAAAACTGTGTGACATTCACAATCTTGTATATTATCATTAATGTATACTCTATAATGTTGATGCTAAGTTTCCTGTCAATTGGATAAACAGTTTGTAACAAATTGTGTGTGTGTGTGTACAGCCACCTCCACTTCATCCCCTTCGCAATGGATTTCATCCCCAGCTGGGGATAACAGAGCTGGTATAAAAATCCAACTGTAGTCTCCCTTGGAGCACCAGACAGTGGCATATATTGCACCAGTCATCCTGGTGCAATATATATATATATATATATATATATATATATATATATATATATATATATATATATATATATAAAATAAAGAGCTAGTTATAACTTTTAAATGAATTTTAACCTCAAAAACACTATCAGGGGGTCCTCGAGTGGCTCACCTGGTAAAAGCGTGGTTGTGTGGTCATACAGCACAGGTTCGCGTCCTGGCTGTGCAAAGTTGTCGGTCTTCGCTGTGAATTCCAAAGGGAGCGTAACATTGGCTCTGGCACTCCCGTGGGTTAGGGAAGCAAAAACAAAAGGGACTGTTTCTCCTCATTGCGCTACAGTGAACCCTGCTGGCCAGGCGCCCTGTGAGCTCAAAAGCGGACACCTGCAGGGCTGGCCTTTGTCCTCCAGAGGTCAGTAGCTCGCTGACATCCGCTCTCGAGTTCCTGGGTGTAAAAGAGGATAATAGTTTGGTTGTGGGATCGGAGGACGCCCACTGAACCTTTGGATCTCCTGAGCTGTGTAAGGAATTGCTGCGATGAGGAGAAAAAATAATTGGACATTCCAAATTGGGGAGAAAATCGGGGGTAAAATAATTGGGCACACTAAATGTATATATACATAACTTCACGTCTGTCCCCAGGCAGGACGATTGAGATATTCGGTAAAGAAACAATGCTATAATTAATCCCTGTAATTACGCCAATTACAGATGTTTCTTTTGCTCCTAAATTATATTGGGATGGTCAGTAAATCATTTGCTGACAATTGCATCATTCACAGAATGTGTGCGGCAGGTGTGGGATTAATTGGGCCTATTTATATCCCCATCGCTCACAACTTCTTAATTTCATTTTCAGAAATTGTGAAACAGCTTGTGTTAACTCTATAGACACCAGCCCCCTATATACCAACTAAAGTCCATTTATATTAAATATTTAAGTACGAGCATCCCAGGGAGAAAACTAGAATAGCAAATGAGCAAGTGTGCTCAGGTCAGCGCTTTGTGGTAACTGCAGGTATTTGCATCACACTGCTGAATGACCAATAGCCACCCAGTACTGTACATTGCAAATGGGCTGTTTCATCTGAGCTCAACTGTGTTAACCCTGACCTAGTCGAGGTTAGTGAACCCTGTTGTTCTGATTATCAACATAATGTCAATAAATCTTACAACACTGCATCACACACTTAAAGCAGTTTTTGGCAAAAACACCCACCACCACTGTCAAGTGCATAGGAAAAACAACCATAGTTTAACTGCAGTGGAGAAGATTGGATTTAAATAATTGCAAAATACTGCATGTTTGTATATTGAAATAATGAACATGTTAATGATTATTAAAAATACCAATTGTAGTTGTTTTTTTCAGACAAACATAAAAATGTAGGCCACTGTTTAGTGTCTGAAGGGGACACTGTATGCTAACCAAAGCCCATGGCAAGTATACAATATTTTTCTGTATGCATTATTTTCTGTTGAGCACTACTGACACCGTTGAAACGGTGAGTCATAGGTCGCCTGCGGATACATTAGTCCAATCAATGCGGCTGAACCTGGTGTGTAATCCCAAGGTAACTGCTCACAGTTAACACGTTTTAATACGTTAATTCACGTTTTAAGTAATACAGTGTCCCCATCAGACATGTTTAATGAGAAATTCGGAAATAACATACAAAACTATGCGCGAGTAAATACCATCCTAACTCCTAACATCCAAAAAAAAAAAAAAAAAAGAAAAAAAAATAACAATAATATATATATATATATATATATATATATATATATATATATATATATATATATATATATATATATATATATATATATATATAATTGCATGCCCGGTATCTACGATATGGAGTCTTGCATGCCCCAGTAGCTGCAATATTGAGTCTTTCCATCCACCTCCGGTTGCTTCATTCCGGAGGTCCATGCAATTTATAAATATATATATATATATATATATATATATATATATATATATATATATATATATATATATATATATATATATTTGCATGCCCCGGTAGCTAAATGCTTAGTTACGGCGCTGGGGAAAACCAAAGCCCATGGCCAGTATACAATATTTTTCTGTATGCATTATTTTCTGTTGAGCACTACTGACACCGTTGAAACGGTGAGTCTTAGGTCGCCTGCGGATACATTAGTCCATTCAATGCGTCTGAACCTGGTGTGTAATCCCAAGGTAACTGCTCATAGTTAACACGTTTTAATACGTTAATTCACGTTTTAAGTAATACAGTGTCCCCTTCAGACATGTCTAAGGAGAAATTCGGAAATAACATACAAAACTATGCGCGAGTAAAACTCCAAACATCCAAAAAAAAAAATAACATTAATATATATATATATATATATATATATATATATATATATATATATATATATATATATATATATATATATATATATATATATATATATAATTGCATGCCCGGTATCTACGATATGGAGTCTTGCATGCCCCGGTAGCTGCAATATTGAGTCTTTCCATCCACCTCCGGTTGCTTCATTCCGGAGGTCCATTATTATTATTATTATTTATTTCTTAGCAGACGCCCTTATCCAGGGCGACTTACAATCGTAAGCAAAAACATTTCAAGCGTTACAATACAAGTAATACAATAAGAGCAAGCAATACAATAACTTTTGTTCAAGTAAAGTACAAGTTTGACAAACCACAATTCAATAATACATCAGGTAATAGTGATAGTTACATCAGGATATGATTAAATAGTGATAGTTACATCAGGATGTGAGTAAATACAAAGTACTACAGGTTAAAAACTTGGCAGATTACAGTATTCAGAAGTACAGGATTAAATGCAGTAAAATAGGGGCTGGTAAGAGCAAAATAAAGCACATTTACATGAAGGGTGATAGTGTCCCAGGATACAAACAGAGGAGTTCTACAGGTGCTCTTTGAAGAGGTGAGTCTTAAGGAGGCGCCGGAATGTGGTCAGGGACTGGGCAGTCCTGACATCTGTAGGAAGGTCACTCCACCACTGCGGAGCAAGGGTGGAGAAGGAGCGGGCTTTGGAGGCAGGGGAGCGTAGCGGTGGTAGAGCTAGTCTTCTAGTGCAGGCGGAGCGGAGAGGTCGAGTGGGGGTGTAGGGAGAGATGAGGGTCTGGAGGAAGCTGGGTGCAGACTGGTCAAGGCATCTGCTCACAGTTAACACGTTTTAATACGTTAATACACGTTTTAAGTAATACAGTGTCCCCTTCAGACATGTTAAAGGAGAAATTCGGAAATAACATACAAAACTATGCGCGAGTAAATATCATCCTAACTCTTAACATCCAAAAAAAAAAAAAAAAGAAAAAAAAATAACAATTATATATATCGCTACCTAGATTGTATTGAATTAACAAAACAAATAATAATAATTAACTGAGAGGTATTGGAAGAAAAAATACACCTATTTTGTTTATAACTTTTAGAATGTTTGTATGCTGCAGCTGCAATATTGAGTCTTTCCATCCACCTCCGGTTGCTTCATTCCGGAGATCCATGCAATTTATATATATATATATATATATATATATATATATATATATATATATATATATATATATATATATATATATATATATATATATATATCTATATATATATATTTGCATGCCCTGGTAGCTAAATGCTTAGTTACGGCGCTCGGCAAAACCAAAGCCCATGGCCAGTATACAATATTTTTCTGTATGCATTATTTTCTGTTGAGCACTACTGACACCGTTGAAACGGTGAGTCTTAGGTCGCCTGCGGATACATTAGTCCATTCAATGCGTCTGAACCTGGTGTGTAATCCCAAGGTAACTGCTCACAGTTAACACGTTTTAATACGTTAATTCACGTTTTAAGTAATACAGTGTCCCCTTCAGACATGTCTAAGGAGAAATTCGGAAATAACATACAACACTATGCACGAGTAAATACCATCCTAACTCCTAACATCCAAAAAAAAATAAAAAAAATAACAATAATATATATATATATATATATATATATATATATATATATATATATACACACACATATAATTGCATGCCCGGTATCTACGATATGGAGTCTTGCGTGCCCCGGTAGCTGCAATATTGAGTCTTTCCATCCACCTCCGGTTGCTTCATTCCGGAGGTGCATGCAATATATATATATATATATATATGAGTCTCAGGTATATATATATATATATATATATATATATATATATATATATATATATATATATATATATTTGCATGCCCCGGTAGCTAAAAGCTTAGTTACGGCTCTGGGCAAAACCAACGCCCTTGGCCAGTATACTACTATGCATTCGTATCTAGGTGTCTATGGTAGCTAGCGGTATACCGGCTCTTAAGGTAGCTTGTGTTGGAGCAGCAGGACAAGCTCGCCATCCCGCCCGCTGCTTTCCTGCTCACCAAAACACAACGCACCCAGGGGAGAGATACCATGGTAAATAGGTAACCTATTTACCATGGTATCCCTCCCCTGCGGCGGCTGCTCTTCATCTCCGGCTGCTCTTGATCTTCGTGAACGCACCCGCTGTCACATTGAAGCGCTTGAAAACACAGCACAACATTCCCTAATAACACTTGCAATGCATTATGACTTCAAAGGTATGACTTTAAGTCTATGACATTATTATTTATTGATTTTATTTTGTTTTATTTCTTTGATCACCAACTGCCACGACAACACACTCGTTTTTTTTTTTTTTATGCAGTACTCCTGACGAACTTCACCCATTGACCGCATCGTACCGGCTCGTAAGGTAGCTTGTGTTGGAGCAGCAGGACAAGCTCGCCATCCCGCCCGCTGCTTTCCTGCTCACCAAAACACAACGCACCCAGGGGAGAGATACCATGGTAAATAGGTAACCTATTTACCATGGTATCCCTCCCCTGCGGCGGCTGCTCTTGATCTCCGTGAACGCACCCGCTGTCACATTGAAGCGCTTGAAAACACAGCACAACATTCCCTAATAACACTTGCAATGCATTATGACTTCAAAGGTATGACTTTAAGTCTATGACAGTATTATTTATTGATTTTATTTTGTTTTATTTCTTTGCTCACCAACTGCCACGACAACACACTCGTTTTTTTTTTTTTTATGCAGTACTCCTGACGAACTTCACCCATTGACCGCATCGTACGGGCTCTTAAAGTAGCTTGTGTTGGAGCAGCAGGACAAGCTCGCCATCCCGCCCGCTGCTTTCCTGCTCACCAAAACACAACGCACCCAGGGGAGAGATACCATGGTAAATAGGTAACCTATTTACCATGGTATCCCTCCCCTGCGGCGGCTGCTCTTGATCTCCGGCTGCTCTTGATCTCCGTGAACGCACCCGCTGTCACATTGAAGCGCTTGAAAACACAGCACAACATTCCCTAATAACACTTGCAATGCATTATGACTTCAAAGGTATGACTTAAAGTCTATGACATTATTATTTATTGATTTTATTTTGTTTTATTTCTTTGATCACCAACTGCCACGACAACACACTCGTTTTTTTTTTAATGCAGTACTCCTGACGAACTTCACCCATTGACCGCATCGTACCGGCTCTTAAGGTAGCTTGTGTTGGAGCTGCAGGACAAGCTCGCCATCCCGCCCGCTGCTTTCCTGCTCACCAAAACACAACGCACCCAGGGGAGAGATACCATGGTAAATAGGTAACCTATTTACCATGGTATCCCTCCCCTGCGGCGGCTGCTCTTCATCTCCGGCTGCTCTTGATCTCCGTGAACGCACCCGCTGTCACATTGAAGCGCTTGAAAACACAGCACAACATTCCCTAATAACACTTGCAATGCATTATGACTTCAAAGGTATGACTTAAAGTCTATGACATTATTATTTATTGATTTTATTTTGTTTTATTTCTTTGATCACCAACTGCCACGACAACACTCTCGTTTTTTTTTTATGCAGTACTCCTGACGAACTTCACCCATTGACCGCATCGTACCGGCTCTTAAGGTAGCTTGTGTTGGAGCTGCAGGACAAGCTCGCCATCCCGCCCGCTGCTTTCCTGCTCACCAAAACACAACGCACCCAGGGGAGAGATACCATGGTAAATAGGTAACCTATTTACCATGGTATCCCTCCCCTGCGGCGGCTGCTCTTGATCTCCGGCTGCTCTTGATCTCTGTGAACGCACCCGCTGTCACATTGAAGCGCTTGAAAACACAGCACAACATTCCCTAATAACACTTGCAATGCATTATGACTTCAAAGGTATGACTTTAAGTCTATGACATTATTATTTATTGATTTTATTTTGTTTTATTTCTTTGATCACCAACTGCCACGACAACACACTCGTTTTTTTTTTTTATGCAGTACTCCTGACGAACTTCACCCATTGACCGCATCGTACGGGCTTTAAAGTAGCTTGTGTTGGAGCAGCAGGACAAGCTCGCCATCCCGCCCGCTGCTTTCCTGCTCACCAAAACACAACGCACCCAGGGGAGAGATACCATGGTAAATAGGTAACCTATTTACCATGGTATCCCTCCCCTGCGGCGGCTGCTCTTGATCTTCGGCTGCTCTTGATCTCCGTGAACGCACCCGCTGTCACATTGAAGCGCTTGAAAACACAGCACAACATTCCCTAATAACACTTGCAATGCATTATGACTTCAAAGGTATGACTTTAAGTCTATGACATTATTATTAATTGATTTTATTTTGTTTTATTTCTTTGATCACCAACTGCCACGACAACACACTCGTTTTTTTTTTTTTATGCAGTACTCCTGACGAACTTCACCCATTGACCGCATCGTACGGGCTTTAAAGTAGCTTGTGTTGGAGCAGCAGGACAAGCTCGCCATCCCGCCCGCTGCTTTCCTGCTCACCAAAACACAACGCACCCAGGGGAGAGATACCATGGTAAATAGGTAACCTATTTACCATGGTATCCCTCCCCTGCGGCGGCTGCTCTTCATCTCCGGCTGCTCTTGATCTCCGTGAACGCACCCGCTGTCACATTGAAGCGCTTGAAAACACAGCACAACATTCCCTAATAACACTTGCAATGCATTATGACTTCAAAGGTATGACTTAAAGTCTATGACATTATTATTTATTGATTTTATTTTGTTTTATTTCTTTGATCACCAACTGCCACGACAACACACTCGTTTTTTTTTTATGCAGTACTCCTGACGAACTTCACCCATTGACCGCATCGTACCGGCTCTTAAGGTAGCTTGTGTTGGAGCTGCAGGACAAGCTCGCCATCCCGCCCGCTGCTTTCCTGCTCACCAAAACACAACGCACCCAGGGGAGAGATACCATGGTAAATAGGTAACCTATTTACCATGGTATCCCTCCCCTGCGGCGGCTGCTCTTGATCTCCGGCTGCTCTTGATCTCTGTGAACGCACCCGCTGTCACATTGAAGCGCTTGAAAACACAGCACAACATTCCCTAATAACACTTGCAATGCATTATGACTTCAAAGGTATGACTTTAAGTCTATGACATTATTATTTATTGATTTTATTTTGTTTTATTTCTTTGATCACCAACTGCCACGACAACACACTCGTTTTTTTTTTTTTTATGCAGTACTCCTGACGAACTTCACCCATTGACCGCATCGTACCGGCTCGTAAGGTAGCTTGTGTTGGAGCAGCAGGACAAGCTCGCCATCCCGCCCGCTGCTTTCCTGCTCACCAAAACACAACGCACCCAGGGGAGAGATACCATGGTAAATAGGTAACCTATTTACCATGGTATCCCTCCCCTGCGGCGGCTGCTCTTCATCTCCGGCTGCTCTTGATCTCCGTGAACGCACCCGCTGTCACGTTGAAACGCTTGAAAACACAGCACAACATTCCCTAATAACACTTGCAATGCATTATGACTTCAAAGGTATGACTTTAAGTCTATGACATTATTATTTATTGATTTTATTTTGTTTTATTTCTTTGATCACCAACTGCCACGACAACACACTCTTTTTTTTTTTATGCAGTACTCCTGACGAACTTCACCCATTGACCGCATCGTACCGGCTCGTAAGGTAGCTTGTGTTGGAGCAGCAGGACAAGCTCGCCATCCCGCCCGCTGCTTTCCTGCTCACCAAAACACAACGCACCCAGGGGAGAGATACCATGGTAAATAGGTAACCTATTTACCATGGTATCCCTCCCCTGCGGCGGCTGCTCTTGATCTCCGTGAACGCACCCGCTGTCACATTGAAGCGCTTGAAAACACAGCACAACATTCCCTAATAACACTTGCAATGCATTATGACTTCAAAGGTATGACTTTAAGTCTATGACATTATTATTTATTGATTTTATTTTGTTTTATTTCTTTGATCACCAACTGCCACGACAACACACTCGTTTTTTTTTTTTTATGCAGTACTCCTGACGAACTTCACCCATTGACCGCATCGTACGGGCTCTTAAGGTAGCTTGTGTTGGAGCAGCAGGACAAGCTCGCCATCCCGCCCGCTGCTTTCCTGCTCACCAAAACACAACGCACCCAGGGGAGAGATACCATGGTAAATAGGTAACCTATTTACCATGGTATCCCTCCCCTGCGGCGGCTGCTCTTCATCTCCGGCTGCTCTTGATCTCCGTGAACGCACCCGCTGTCACATTGAAGCGCTTGAAAACACAGCACAACATTCCCTAATAACACTTGCAATGCATTATGACTTCAAAGGTATGACTTAAAGTCTATGACATTATTATTTATTGATTTTATTTTGTTTTATTTCTTTGATCACCAACTGCCACGACAACACTCTCGTTTTTTTTTTATGCAGTACTCCTGACGAACTTCACCCATTGACCGCATCGTACCGGCTCTTAAGGTAGCTTGTGTTGGAGCTGCAGGACAAGCTCGCCATCCCGCCCGCTGCTTTCCTGCTCACCAAAACACAACGCACCCAGGGGAGAGATACCATGGTAAATAGGTAACCTATTTACCATGGTATCCCTCCCCTGCGGCGGCTGCTCTTGATCTCCGGCTGCTCTTGATCTCTGTGAACGCACCCGCTGTCACATTGAAGCGCTTGAAAACACAGCACAACATTCCCTAATAACACTTGCAATGCATTATGACTTCAAAGGTATGACTTTAAGTCTATGACATTATTATTTATTGATTTTATTTTGTTTTATTTCTTTGATCACCAACTGCCACGACAACACACTCGTTTTTTTATGCAGTACACTCTTAAAAAAAAGGGTACAATATAGAACCCTAAAAGGTTCTATCTGCTGGTATAGATTTGGAACCATTTTGAAGTGCTATATGGAACCTTTTAAAATGGTTCTTTGGAAGAACCCTGCATTAGAGGTTTAATAAAGAACCACCATGGTTCTTATATTAATGGTATAATACAGAACCATATTGGTTCCTCTGAAGAACCTTCTATTGAGGTTTAATATAGAACCATAAGAGTTACACTATTGAACCTTACAATTAACATTCTATGGAGGGTTGTTTGGTTCAACTGAGAAAAAACAAATGTATACCGTTAAGAGCTCTTCACATCCTTTAGAATCCCCCAACCTCAGAAGTGTAAGTGCTTTGATAAATCACTCAATTCAGGATGCCAACAATTTATTTATTAAACATTTATATAACAATTTATTGTTTTTACAGGTTAAACCATTAGAGTAGTTTCAGGTTTAGTTATATACAGTTTTACACCGTTTTATTCAACCTGTGTGTTTTTAATAATTAAACCATATTATTTACACAGTGAAAAAAAGGGTCTCGCAGCAAACTGGAAAATAAATCTATGCATCCCACAGATTTTCCTGAAACTTACACAAAATACATTTTCAAGAACATGTAATAGACCTTGAAAAAGCTGAGATAAAATGTATATTGAAACTGATGAACGTGGGTTTCTTTTTTCTTATTCATTTTTTGGTGGCACAAATTAGAAGAGCTACAGTACAGTATTTAGATCAGAGCTTATTATGAGTTTATGATATCTATAAATTAAGACTGAATGTTTATTAGTTTTTTGAGATCAAAACTTCTATTAAAAACAATTTACATTTGTTATAAACAATTAATTTTCTAATCAGCCATTTACATTTAAAATAAATACTTTTTTTATATGTACAATTACATTTTTATATCAAATATTCTGTTTTTGTAATCAAATTAAATAGTTGACACAATAAATTCATTTAATTTCAGATTAAATGTTAAAATGGCATTCCATCAGATCAACATAATTATTCCCAAAGTAAAAGTGCAGTTATTTGACTGTACATCTTTAACACTGGCAAAGGTACTTTGTCAGAGATACTCAGCTTCATGAAGTACCTTTCCATGAAAGTCAGACAATTTTTTAGAGCTTTAGGATACTCAATGCCCAAGGAAAAATAAAGAGAAAAAATACATTCAACAGCAAGGGTAATATCCATTCCTGGATAATCACTGAGTATCTCAATTCCATCAACACAAACAGAGATGTCATCTGCTGCCAATGGGCTTGTTGTTCCCTTGAAAACGATAGTTGGCGTAGGTGATGGTGGTACCTGTATAGATTTTAAAATAATAATTAATAACTTTATTCAACAATAAATTATGTGAAATTGTACTTCAGCAGCATCTCACCATACCTACAAGCAGTGGCGGCTCGTGTGGTGGGGCTGCGGCTACTTTAAAGGGATTTCGTAATATTCCTCCCTTTAAAAACATTTTAACTGTCGGATCTCACTTAAAACAGCGAGGAACGTCTTAAACTCCTGTTAATTGCCTACAAGTCTCCCTCATAATTCATTAAGTACACATTTATGGCAAGCCAAATTAAGAGATACCTTTAAATATTTAACAGATATCTTTAAATATTTCAAAATATCCTTAAATCAGTTGAATATATCTTAAAATATTTTGAAATAATTAGAGATATCTTAACATATTTTAAGATATCTCAAAATGGTTTACAGATATCAGGAATTAATTTGGAGATATTTCAAACTCATTTTGAGATATCTCTAAATGATCATTTGACTTTGTATTTAACATTGAAAACATCAATTCAGTTAAGCTACATTTAAAAAGTAGAGCTCAATTAACTTACTTGGTCAACAACAAACAGATTTTCCCTCTCTCGAAACAAAGCTGGCAACAGCAACAATGCAGCATTCATTCTCAGTCCTACAAATAGGGTATCAGATCATATACAAAGTACAAAGCAAACGGAAGAATGTTGAGCAACCCTGGTCTGAGAGGTACAGGATCTTTGGCTTTGCATTCCACCAGTGCTCTCAGTTACATTCATGAATTCATTATTTGCTAAACTGCACAGATAAAGAATAGTTTAAATGATTTAAAGGTACCTAAAAAAAAACACACACACGACTGTAGCTCTCCAGGACCAGGACTGACCACCACTGATACAAACGTTATTGTGGATTGGAGCAAAAAAATGTTAAGAACAGTATCAACAAAGTTTCTAAAAATCTGTTCATGCAGGTTTTTCGCATTGGTTTTTATACCCCTGTGAGAGTTAAATACCAGCTATCTTCCCCATGAAATATTATGCTCCAAGTGTATGAAATGAAGTTGCATCATTTTCTGTTTAATAGTTATTTATAGATCCTATTCTGAGATAGGTCAAAACAATTTGATGTACAATAAATATTTCTTATACATTACCATTTCCCTGTGTCTTATCTGAAGCATCTTCAATGTAGGACATCACAGTAGTTAGAAGATGCCCACTAGAAAGTCTGAAAATAGCATCTACCATTCTGGATAGGCCACTCATTAGGTTCCGTTCCAAGTTTACTCCAAAACGTAGTTCTACTTCGTGCAACAGCTAAAATACAGATGCTAAAGTTATTATTATATTTATTTATTTATCATATGCCTTTATCCAAGGCGATATACACAGCTGTAAAAAAGAGTTGAATACTTACAAATAATGTAGTAGTTAAAAAAATCAATAAATAAAACAAAATCAATCTAAACTGAATGCGAGCAGAAAGAAGTTGCATGGGAAAAACCAGGAGCAGTGGAGTTTTGTAAAAGCTGGAGCAGGTGGATTGCTGATGCAGAAAGGTCACCTAGGAGGACTAATTAAAGTGATTATACATGCTTATAACTAAAAATATTAATTTCTTATCAATCACCATAGTAGAATAAAAACTAGTACCTACCAGTTTAGGATGCTTTAGGAATGGAAACAGACCAAGGACTTCTTCAGTGGACTTCTTCTCCATCATGATTTCCCGAGTGTGTACAGTTCTATTCATGCTGTCACATATGGCTTCAATGTTCGGCCTCAATTTCGTTATTTCTTTTCTTATGGAGTCCAAGTGTTTGGCAATACTATGCTCGTCTTCTCCTGGGAACTCCTCACTTTGCATCTGCAATATGTATCATAACGTTAAGTAATTCAATACTTATGATCAGGCATTTACTGCATGTATTCTCTGTGCTTTTCTTTACTCTGGAAAAATGCTAAAGATCAAGTACTCTCCATGAAAGCCAATTAGCTAATAAACTACACAATCACATGTATGTACATATATAAAGTATGTAATTCTATTTCAATCTATTTCTGTCAATGCAGATCCAAGAGTTAGGCTTACAGATTCTCTTCTCTTTTTCATGAGCGGTTGCTGTTGCTCTGGTGCACGCTTCCTTCCTCGACCCACAGCACCAAACTTTTTTTTCATGTCTTCTACAGTCTCCACTGAAATAAGTGTCTTTCTCTCTTTTTTGAATTTATTTCTCAGTATTTCAAGTAGAGTAGCCTGAAACAATGATAGAAAGTTAAACCTATGTCCATTATCTGGCTATAAAAAATACATATCAACTAGTAAAAATATATTTAACGCTGCATAATTTTGACAAATTAATGTTTATTCGACTATTTCTTTTATGAATATAACTACCAAATGTATACTCACATATCCAGTTTGGCTGTCATCCCTTAGAAATCTGTACTTACAGCACAAAGTACTTAGCACAGTACTGTACATTATGTGGTCTGGATACCTAAATATACAGATTAGAAAATAATATAGGCATATGAATTGTAAGTGAATTGTAAGAAAAATATATATTTGAGAAATAATGTCATGAAATACAGTTGCATTTTACAATTGCTTTAATTTACAAAAAAAACATGCTGAAAAGCATTATCAAAATGAATTTAATAAAACTTTTTCTCTTGAATAAAATATTGCTGTTATGATAGATTTAAAAAAAAAATAGTAATCATTTTAAAAATGAATATGCTATTTTATGTTATGTAATTATTCTAAAATTGGTTGCCTATGTATCTAAAACAAACACCGAAATCTCAGTTCTTACAGCGTATATTTGCTGAGGTCATCAAACAGAGTCTGTATTAGAGCTGCACGAAGGGCAGATTTGTCTTTTGATTTGAAACCAATGTCCTTTCTATCAAGGGCCATCTGTACAACTGGAGGAAATATAGGCAATGTATAACATGCGGTCCAAACATGAACACTTGTTGAGGTTTGTGGCACTTCTCTGCATTCTACTGGTAGCACCTTCTCTGAAACAATATGCTCATTTGCTTTTGTTCTATGAAAATACAAAAAACAACAAAAAAAACAATATTTCATAATTTTAATCACCTGAAAATATCTAAAGACTTGATATTTAAACAGAGCCTTATAATATAACAGCCATATTAATTTTCTACACAGAAGTTTAAAACCATACATTCCCAGTCCTCATTTTCAGGAATTAAACTAGTGAAAAATACCTCTCTCTCTCTCTCTCTCTCTCTCTCTGAGGATTGGGAGGGCTCTGCTGCGGCAGGGTTTGTGAGCTGTGTGAGAGCGGTAGTGGTGAATTTATCGCCATTTACTTATATATTTATTTATTATATATTTATTTAAACGTTTTTTAAAAGTATTTTTTCTATTCTTAGTACTTTTTAAACGTTTTAGCCAGTGTGTGCCCAAAGATGGGCTCCCACTCCGGTGGGTTGGGGGGGCTTACTAGGCGCCACGGTTTTAAAGTTTTTTCCGAAAATAATGATTCTGTTGAAGATGTGCTGCTTGCCGTGGGGCGGGTGGTCGGTTTTGAAAAAATCAAATCCGCCTCACGGATGAACAAAGCTATAGTCGTTTTTCTTAATCAAGAAAATCTGGTTAACAAAATTGTGGAAGAGGGATTTATGTTGAATGATTCTTTGGTAACTGTAACACCGTTATCTACGCCTCTTACCAAAGTGATATTGTCGAATATTCCCCCTTTTATTAATAATTCATTGATTGAAAGAGAACTTTCCAGATATGGTAAAATAATGTCGCCGATTAAAATGATTCCCCTTGGATGTAAAAATCCAGAAATTAAACACGTTATGTCTTTTAGGAGACAAGTTTTTGTACTACTTGATAACCCGGAAAAAAGTTTAAATGTAGCTTGGCGTTTTAATATAGAGGGCAGGGATTATGTTGTTTTTGCTAGCATAGAGGTTTTTAAATGTTTTTCTTGCGGGGAACAGGGGCATCTTAAACGGACCTGCCCCAAGCTACAAACTGAAGCAGGGACAAGTAGTCGTAATGATGACGGGGAGGCGGCCGCGGTTGTTCAGAGAGCGGAGGTGGAGGAGCCGCCGAGACCTGAGCCGCGGCCCAGGAGGAAGAGACCGGAGGAGCCGGGTACCAGCGCGGCTGCAGCCGAACCGGGGGCTGCAGCGCCGGCCGACGCAGACAAGGAGGGGGTGTACGCTGCAGTCATTAAGAAAAGAAAATTTAAAAAAAGAACATCTGCTGCTGCCGACCCGGCGGCGGGTGAGGAAGAGTCTGTGTGGGGGCCCATTATGGTATCTCACGACAGCGGCGTAGGGTCTCAACCCTCCGCTGTGGTGGAGCCGAGCACCGGGTCTGAAGGGCAAGAGAAAGGCGGGCCTCAACCCGCGGATCTCTTGTCTGAGGACTCGGTGCAGGAAGGGAGCGATGTTGGGGGTGATAGCCTCGGGGCTCAGGCAGGCCCTGTTGATGTCCCCCCCAGTGATGAGACTCCTCAGCCTGCTGGGTCGGTAGCGGAGATGCCGGCGGCTGATGGAGATTCTGCGGGCGAGGAGGAGGACGGATCGGCGGGATCGGAAGAGGATGGATGGGAGGACGGGCTCTCCGACACCTCGCAGCTCTCTGACATCACGGCCAGCCAAAGGGGGAAACTGTATTCACTAACAGAGATCAGCGACTTTCTCGAAAAAACATAAGGTAAGAGGCGAGTAGACATTAAATCCTTCTTCCCAGACCAGAAACTGTTTTTGTGTTCTGCAGATTTAATTTTAAGGAAATCGACTATAATTGAGTTTGAACAGAAAAAAAGGTTCAGACTTAAAAAATATGTCAGCTTAGTTCGGAAAACGTTAGCCACATCTAAACATTTTTAATGGCTATTTTTATTAAGAATTTTTGTTTTTTAACGTGTTTGTTATTTTTGAATAATCTATTTTTATCAATGGAGAAAATTATTTTAGACTCTTTTAACGTGAACGGGTGCAGGGATTTTAATAAAAGAGCACAATTATTTGATTTTTTAAACAGTAAGCATTCAAACGTGATTTTATTGCAGGAGACACACTCAGACAGCAGTAATCAGTCTCACTGGCAGTCTGAGTGGAGGGGCGACTGCATTTTAAGCCACGGTTCTAATTTTAGTGCTGGGGTTGCTGTTTTATTTTCTCCAGGATTTGGGGCGGAGATTTTATCTATTGAGGAGATTATTCAAGGTCGACTTTTAAAAGTACAAATAAAACACGCTGGTATTTTTATTGATTTTATTAATATTTATGCACCAAATGTTGGGGAGGAGAGGATTTTATTTTTTAAAAAGCTCAGTCAGGTACTCAGGGGTTGCAGTACAGATAATTTGCTCGTGGTGGGGGGAGATTTTAATTGTACTATGGATTTTAATAAAGATAGAAACCACGGGGAACCCCATCCCCAATCTGTCAGGGAGCTGGCCACTGTATTAAATATTTTTGACCTGGTTGACATTTGGAGGATTTTTCATCCCACAAGTAGACAGTATACATGGATCAAATGCAATCAAAATCAGCTGTCAGGGGCACGCCTGGATAGGTTCTATACTCCACAGCAGCATATTAACAAATTCATTAAAAGCAGTATAGTACCCAGTAGCCTTTCTGATCATCATTTTGTTTCCGTCACTGTTTCACTGCCAATCCAATCACATTCAAAATCATATTGGCACTTTAATAACAATCTGCTACAGGATAAAAACTTCACTGATTGTTTCGAGTTGTTTTGGAAAAATTGGCAAAATGAAAAAAACAATTATAGTAGTTTAAGACAGTGGTGGGATATAGGGAAGATTCAAATAAAACTTTTCTGTCAACAGTACACACTCAATGTCACCAGGTCAGTGGATGCAGTGGTCAGTGAGCTGGAGAGAGAGATTGTTGAGTTTGAGAGCCAGCTGGCCAGCGAGCGCGATGAGGGGGCGTATCGGGGCCTGCAGGAGAGGAGGCAGCTCCTGGGCAGCCTGCTGGAGAAGAAGGTGAAGGGCTCTCTGCTCAGAGCCCGCTTTACTGAGCTTAAAGATATGGACGCCCCCACAGCCTTCTTCTTCGGCCTGGAGAGGAAGACAGCAGAGCGCAAGACAATGTGCTGTCTGAGGCTGCCCGGGGGGAGAGAGGTCTCCAGCCCTGCGGAGCTCAGGCGTGTTGCAGTGAGCTTTTATTCTGATCTCTACAAGGCTGAGGGCTGCGACCCGGGAGAGATGGAGCGGCTTCTCCAGGGTCTCCCCAGCCTTGACAAGGAGGAGAGCAGCGGACTGGACATTCCGTTGGCATTCCCAGAGCTCACTGCGGCTGTGGTGCAGCTCTCCAAAGGGAAGGCTCCCGGACTGGATGGACTGCCTGCAGAATTTTACCAGAAGTTTTGGAACTGTGTTGGTGAGGACCTGTACCAGGTCCTGCAGGAATGTGTCCGGGATGGGGAGCTGCCGCTGAGCTGCCGCAGGGCAGTGATAACACTGCTACCCAAGAAAGGAGACCTCTGTAACATCAAGAACTGGCGCCCTGTCTCCTTGCTGTGCTCCGATTATAAACTACTTTCCAAGACTCTCGCTAATCGCCTAAAGACCAAGATTGGATCAGTGGTGCACACAGACCAGTCATACTGTGTGCGTGAGAGATCGATTTTTGATAATTTGTTTTTATTAAGAGATCTTTTTAATGTAGCCAAAGTTTTTAATGTTGATTTTGGTCTAATTTCGCTTGATCAAGAAAAAGCTTTTGATAGAGTTGACCATGAGTATCTGTTTCGTGTTTTAAAAGCATTTGGTTTTGGCCCTGTTTTTACTTCTTTTATAAGACTCCTTTATCACAATGTTTTTAGTGTTGTGAAGATTAATAACAGTTTGACTGTCCCCTTCCCTGTGCAGAGGGGGATACGGCAGGGCTGCTCCCTCTCAGGGATGCTCTATGCCCTCTCTATAGAGCCCCTGTTACACCAGCTGAGGGAGAAACTGCCTGGATTGGCAGTGCCAGCTGCACCCAATGCAACCCCTATTAAACTCTCCGCATATGCTGACGATCTCAGCGTGTTTGTTACAACTGACCAAGACGTCGCTGTGCTGGAGTCACGCATTATAATGTATGAAAAGGCAACCTCAGCACGAGTAAACTGGGCAAAAAGTGAAGCTTTTCTTGTTGGCAGCTGGGAGGATACCCCCCCTCCTTTACTGCCTTCGTTTTTAAGCTGGAGTAAAACTGGGGTCAAACTTTTAGGTATTTATTTTGGGAATGAGCAATTCATGCAGCAGAATTGGGAGGGGCTGCTGGACAGGGTGAAGGGGAGGCTGCAGAGCTGGCAGTGGCTCCTCTCTCGGCTCTCCTTCAGGGGCAGGGTCCTCATCATTAACAATCTTGTCGCCTCCATGCTTTGGCATAAGCTGGTGTGCCTGGATCCTCCCCTGTTTTTGTTAAACGAAATACAGAAATGCCTGGTGCAGTTTTTTTGGAGCGGGCATCACTGGCTGCGCCCGGCTGTTTTGTATCTCCCCCGTGAGGAGGGAGGGCAGGGGCTCATTGATATCCCTAGCAGGATGGCAGCGTTTAGGCTGCAGGCTGCCCAGAGACTGCTGTACACACCACAGCTGAGCTGGAGAGACCTGGCGTTTTGTTTGTTGCAGAAGGCAGGGAGGCTGGGCTTTGACAGACATTTGTTTTTAATATCTCTTGATTGTTTTAGTGATGCAGGGTTGGAGGGTTTTTATAAGAATCTTTTAAATGCTTGGAGACTTTTAAAGATCACAAGGTCAGAAGAATCACAGAGCACACAGTGGGTTTTTGAAGAGCCCCTGTTTTTTAACCCCATTTTTAAATGCGAGGTTTTTAGCTCTGTTTTTTTATCCACTTTGTTTTTTAAAGCCGGTTTTACCAAACTGGGGCATTTAATTGACTTTAATCTTTTTAGTTGGAAAGCCAGCAGGGTTTTAACCCCTGCACTGAATATTAGATCAGAGCGTTTCCTGGAGAAGGTGCTGAGTGATCTCCAGGCATCTCTCTGTCCAGCACTCTCCCAGTTTCTGAGCAGGTTTCTGGCGGAGCGCGTGGCTCCAGAGCAGGAACCCCTGTTCCCCGCAGTGCTGGTCTCCCCTTCAGTGACAGTGGAGGAGGAGGAGGAGGAGCCGGCTGGAAAGCTGCTGTCACTTAGGAAGGTCACTGAGGTGGCCTTCCACACAATTGAGAAAAAGGCATTGTATGAGATCTGTGTGAAAACCAGACATTTTAATAAGCTGAAAGACCTGGTGGACACTAAGTGGAGGGCTCACCTTAGTGTCCCTGTTGATGAAGTTCCTGCCTGGAGGGTGCTGTATAAGCTTCCCTTGCCTAAGCGCTCCGGAGACCTGCAATGGAGAGTGCTGCATGGCATTTTTGCCACAAACCGTTATCTTAGCCGAGTGGAACCGGGGGTCAGTGTCCAGTGCCCCTTCTGTCCCGCGGAAGAGACTGTTTTCCATTTGTTTGTGGATTGCCCTCGGCTGCAGCCCTTCTTTTTGTTTTTAGAGAACCTGCTGGCTTCCTTGGGGGTTACTTTTACTAAAACTTTTTTTGTTTTTAGTGTAAAGTATAGTTTTGCACGGAGGGATAGGTGCTCATTGGTTAACTTTGTCCTTGGTCAGGCGAAATTAGCTATTTTAAAATCCCGAAAAAATAAGATTTTAGCCACTGGTTTTATAGATCCTATTAGTGTTTTTAGGATCCTGATGGTCTCCAGGATCAAAATGGAATTTGCTTATTTTAAAATGGTGCACGACCTGGACAATTTTGAGAGTCGTTGGTGCATTGGGGAGGGGGTGTGTGCCATGACTGAGGAGGGGCAGCTTGTTATGCTCTTGTGAGAAACTATGAAAGACTAAGATCTCATTGAACTGGACTTTTTGAAACTGGGATGAGAAATGTTGGATTTGTTATGTTTTTTTGCACCAGTGGTTTTTTTTTTGTTTGTTTTGGCTTTATTTATTTTTATAATTGTTTTCTAATTTATAGAATAAAGGGATTTTAAAAGTCAAAGTCTCTCTCTCTCTCTCTCTCTCTCTCTCTCTCTCTCTCTCTCTCTCTCTCTCTCTCTCTCTCTCTCTCTGTGTGTTTCCATAAAGAAATGTACTCCCATAATATACATCTTTCTTACAATACAACATTACAATACAAAAAGCGTACTGGTAGTAGTAATTTATACTTTTCAAAGTGATTCCTGTATAGTATGTGGTATTTAAATGTAAATACTAAAACACAACAATAGACTAACATAATGTATAATATATTTGTCATTACATACCTTTTAAGGTTCTCGAGAGCCTTTAAAAATTTGACTTGGTCCTTCATAGTTCGGAAGATCTTTCCAATCATATGTTCTGTCAGACCTAAAAGAGTCTCACCATCTATTTCTTCACCTAATGAACAAAAAAGCATAAAATTAATCAGAAAAATAAGCACCAATGTTAACCTGCCATTGTAATTAATATCACAGTTTTAAATGCAAGCAGTACCTTATACACAGTATGATGAGGTGCAATATATAAACATCCATCACTGTCTTCATAAGCATCTAGTGCATGGTAGTCAACTTCATTGCCAGGTGTTAATGTACACCACTCATGCAAAGCCTCTATTTTGAAGGCATGAAGGTGAGAATTAAATTCCAGAGCAAAATACAGTTTCCCACACAAAATCCATGTACACCTAAACTGAATGATATGCAAGATTTTGAAAAAAATGGGTAAATCCTCATGGACTACATCGACAATGAAGTAATCCTTGACTTCGTATTTCACGTGATCCACAGTTAGTTTCTTTACTTTCAGTATGGTTTCATCAGCTTCAAGTTCACTGGCTTGAATATTGCATTTTTCAAGAATAATATCTTTCAAAGATGTAGATGATAGCTGAACAACACAAGACCCTTCTTGCTCATATGACTGATGCAAAGCATCTGCACAACAAAAATCCCAACACTGTCTTTGTTGATGTCTTTTTGCTAAAGTAAAGCAGATGTTCCGGAAGTTCCACACATTTCTTGCAAGCCGCTTAAAGTACTGGTGCTTTCCTTCAAAACGTAAGCACCAAAGTGATCAAAGTGGTCCAAATTCAGCTAGCAATCTGGGGTAGTGTACCAAGTAATGCAATTTTGGTATAAAATTACCAGGATACAGTCTATTAAATTCGCTGAGAAATTCTCCAATTAAAATCTGCAAATGTGAAAGTGACGACTTTTTCACAACAGGAGACATTACAAAGTCTACTATTTCACGAACCGGCATAGATTTAGCTAGGGACGGTAGGGACATGTCCCTACCAATGTCAAGGGACCGTTGAATTGTCCCTACCAATAATTTTGATAAATCTTAAACGTCTTTTGTCAAGTCATTTTATCTGCTCCACAAAGGGTTAACTCTCTCAAGCCCCCCGCCCCTCCCCCTCGTTAGTCCTCCCTCCTCCAAAAAAAACAAAACAAAAAAAAACGCTAATTTGATTGGCTTTGGCCCTTCCATACTGCATCACTGTAACACGGACTCAGTGCGTGGCTGACGTCAGGGACCAGCAGAGTGTGTTGTTTTCATTGAAGTGCGAAAGTGCACAAGGACTCGGGAGTGAAAGGTAAATCTCCGGGTTTAAAATAAAAAAAAAAAATTCTAGTCATTCTTAAACGGTGTACATTGTGCCATAATTTTCACATTTATTTTAAAAAATAAGAATAAATATAATCAGTTTAATTCGATGTTTGTGTTTGTTGGTTAATGCGTTGTCATATTATTTCAATCCTCCTTCCTCCCTTTGTAACTAACTTACTCCTTGCTTGATATTTTTGTATCGTGTGTGTAAAAAGCGAACACGAACATATGTATTTGATTGAATGGACAGTGTGACTATCCAGGCGGCTAAATAAATGCACTATATTATATAGGCAGTAATAAAAAATATATAAAAAGTCAAATTAATGGTGGGGGGGGGGGGGGACGGACAACGACAGATATACAAATAAATTTCAGTGTGGCGTGAGTAAAAAAAAGGTTGAGAACCGCTGGTTTAGGCTGGACTCTGGAAAGACGCTCATCTGAAGTTGCCGCTTGCCGGTCAGGCTGATGAGTGTGAGCCACTGACTGAATGAAAGCCAGGTGCCGCGGCTGAAGGTATTGTCAGCTCGTCAGCAACATAGTTTGAGAGAATAAAGCTACCTACCTACCTACCTATTACGTTAGCGACCCATTGCTAGCTGCTAACCCAACGTCCTTGGTGGCTAGCTAGCTTGTTTCACAGCTAAATCATTATGTGTGTGTGTGTGTGTGTGTGTGTGTGAGAGAGAGAGAGAGAGAGAGAGAGAGAGAGAGAGTGTGCGTGAGCATGTTTTGATATCGTCATTCAACTAACGTTAGCTAATCACTTCAATTTGGCTTTAGGTGACTAAAGCATAATAGCAACCAAAAAAATAAAGATGGACATAAGGAAGTTTTTTTTACAAAAAGTCAAAGTGTAAGTAGGAAGATGTTATTAAAGTAATAAACACAATTGATAATGATTCTCATAACAAATGAAAAAATAATTTACTAATGAAGTTAACAGAGTCATACTTTCTCTCTAAACAGCATGCATCAATTTATCATTTTATCAGGCGAGTGAAGCAGTGCAGCCTGGTAAAAGCAGTACAGAGGCAGGTGGAGCAACAGGTCGCAGGTGGGGTCTGTAATGGCTTAGTGATTATAACAGTGAAAGTGTTAGACTCAGTTTTGAGATATATTATTGTTTGAGGCACATTGTGATATAATAGTAGGCTAATGCTGTATAGTAATACTCAGCAAATAAAGTTAGCATAGCCATATATTTTCTCTCTATATGGCATGCATCAATTTATTATTTTATCAGGTGAATGAAGCTGTGACGACTGTCACACAATGTGTTGTAATAAGCACAACACCTGTTTAATTCGTACCTGAATTGCAGATGGTCTGGACGTGTTACTTCTTTACTTTCTATGTTCTATATTCTGTGCTTCTAACAAATTAAATATACTTTTGAATATCATCCATGGCTAAAAAATATATATATAATCTGTCAAGTATTTTATTTGATCAGATTTTCTAATATATATGACGTGGTTAGCAGTAGTTATTTGACTAAGATTGCCTTGCTTAATTTTTTCACTTGGAATTACTGCTACGCTTTTTTCAATTCTGTCCCTTTCGGCTTGCCATACTTTTTTTTACACAGGTCTCGTTTCCTGACTGGTAGCCGGGTAATTTAAAAGATGGTAGAAAATTATTTTAGAGAGTTCTTTGTTCTCAGCTGGTGCTCTCAGGACTTGCCATTCTTTTGGAACCTTTGGCTAAGTTTATTTACTTCTTTATCTATTTCGTTAGTCTGGGTTTTAGTATGTCTATTGATTTTTAAGATGTAGTTTCCTTTGTTTAGGATTAGATATTCAGTCTTTTTCATGGACATTATCTTTTACTCGGCTTTACTAACGTTTGTTAATAGTAAGTTTAATGTTTTGTTTTGCTTTGATACTTTCGTGTTTGCTAGTCGTGTTCTTTTTCTATATTTGCGTTGGTTTTGGTGTGAACGCACTATTTTCAATCGCTGGTGCGAGTTTTCTTTTTTCTCAAGCATGGATTAAAAGGAACATTGCAGCTCTATTAAGAAGTTTCATCACCGTGGACCTGAACAGTAGAATTGGGTGAGATCAATCCTTTTGGGGTTTTGTTTTTTTTCTTTTTTCTGCTGCTATTGGATTACAATTTTTTGAATGGCCATTTTTTGTTTTGTTTTCTGGGACATTGTTTTTTTTTCTTGTTTGAGTTTTATGGATCTTTGGATTAAGACTGTTTGTTTTTTTGTTTTTGAACATTATTTTTTTTCTCTGTGCTATCTCTTGAGTGGATTATATTATTATTATTGGGTCTCTAACCTGTAATTGTTAGTTACTCTTATTGTTGGGTGAAGGGATATAAATCTCTAAAATCTGTATAAGTGATTGTTTTTTCTCTCGGTGGTGTTAACATCTAAAGGGTGCATATAATTGTTAAACTTTGCCAATTTAGTCAATATACTCCTGGGTTGTGATATTATTGTCTTATATATCCCTAAACAAATAGTATTTTCTGAGTTACTTATATTTATATAGCTAACTCAGAAAAATATGAGTTACCTTTCTTTGTAGTGGATTTTGTTTATCTTTTGTCAGGGGTTGCCAGACTTATTAATTACTATTTACATAAGATCTGAGGGTTAATTGTATAGTTTCGCTATTGGCTGGATAAGTAATAAATCTTATATTTTGCTTCTATCTGTTACTTGCCCTGGATTCCCTTTTTTTGTGCTGTGGCTGATTTCTGACTGAGTTGTTTTATCTTTTTTGTAAAGAGAGATTTTTAACTTCTGTTAATTCTTTGGAACAAAGTGTTTTAGCAATTCAGTTTAAGAAATCTGTTACAAAGCAATGCACCCAGGTACGAGCAGCAGCACAGACACAGGAGTGGCAGGCAGAGCACGTGAGCGTGCGTGTGCTCATGCTTGTAGCGCCAGGGGTATTGGTAGCTTACAGTAAGGCTGGGATAGGTTATAATTCAGGTTATTAGTAATTCTACAGCAGGGATGTCAAACCAGCTTCCAGGAGGGACACTTTATCATAGTGTTTTAAGTGTATACCAGCCAACTTCATGTCAATCAAACTGTCCTCGAATCATGTCCAGCATTCATTTCAAGCCACCAGAAGTTACCATTTAATAGCTGTCTACTAAAAAATTTCTTCCCGGGGGGGCATGCCCCCGAACCCCACTAGCGACCGTGACTCCGCCCCCCTACAAAATTGTGTCCCCACCAATGTTCAAACCAAACCTACGCCCTTGACCTCCGGAATGAAGCAACCGGAGGTGGATGGAAAGACTCAATATTGCCTCTACTGGGGCATGCAAGACTCCATATCGTAGATACCGGGCATGCAATTATATATATATTGTTTTTTTTCTTTTTTTTTTTTTTTGGATGTTAGGAGTTTGGATGGTATTTCCTCGCACATAGTTTTGTATGTTATTTCCCAATTTCTCCTTTAACATGTCTGAAGGGGACACTATTACTTAAAACGTGAATTAACGTATTAAAACGTGTTAACTGTGAGCAGTTACCTTGGGATTACACACCAGGTTCAGCCGCATCGATTGGACTAATGTATCTGCAGGCGACCTAAGACTCACCGTTTCCACGGTGTCAGTAGTGCTCAACAGAAAATAATGCATACAGAAAAATATTGTATACTGGCCATGGGCTTTGGTTAGCATACAGTGTCCCCTTCAGACACTAAACAGTGGCCTACAGTTTTATGTTTGTCTGAAAAAAACAACTACAGTTGGTATTTTTAATAATCATTAACATGTTCATTATTTCAATATACAAACATGCAGTATTTTGCAATTATTTAAATCCAATCTTCTCCACTGCAGTTAAACTATGGTTGTTTTTCCTATGCACTTGACAGTGGTGGTGGGTGTTTTTGCCAAAAACTGCTTTAAGTGTGTGATGCAGTGTTGTAAGATTTATTGACATTATGTTGATAATCAGAACAACAGGGTTCGACTAACCTCGACTAGGTCAGGGTTAACACAGTTGAGCTCACATGAAACAGCCCATTTGCAATGTACAGTACTGGGTGGCTATTGGTCATTCAGCAGTGTGATGCAAATACCTGCAGTTACCACAAAGCGCTGACCTGAGCACACTTGCTCATTTGCTATTCTAGTTTTCTCCCTGGGATGCTCGTACTTAAATATTTAATATAAATGGACTTTAGTTGGTATATAGGGGGCTGGTGTCTATAGAGTTAACACAAACTGTTTTACAATTTCTGAAAATGAAATTAAGAAGTTGTGAGCGATGGGGATATAAATAGGCCCAATTAATCCCACACCTGCCGCACACCTTCTGTGAATGATGCAATTGTCAGCAAATGATTTACTGACCATCCCAATATAATTTAGGAGCAAAAGAAACATCTGTAATTGGCGTAATTACTGGGATTAATTATAGCATTGTTTCTTTACCGAATATCTCAATCGTCCTGCCTGGGGACAGACGTGAAGTTATGTATATATACATTTAGTGTGCCCAATTATTTTACCCCCGATTTTCTCCCCAATTTGGAATGTCCAATTATTTTTTCTCCTCATCGCAGCAATTCCTTACACAGCTCAGGAGATCCAAAGGTTCAGTGGGTGTCCTCCGATCCCACAACCAAACTATTATCCTCTTTTACACCCAGGAACTCGAGAGCGGATGTCAGCGAGCTACTGACCTCTGGAGGACAAAGGCCAGCCCTGCAGGTGTCCGCTTTTGAGCTCACAGGGCGCCTGGCCAGCAGGGTTCACTGTAGCGCAATGAGGAGAAACAGTCCCTTTTGTTTTTGCTTCCCTAACCCACGGGAGTGCCAGAGCCAATGTTACGCTCCCTTTGGAATTCACAGCGAAGACCGACAACTTTGCACAGCCAGGACGCGAACCTGTGCTGTATGACCACACAACCACGCTTTTACCAGGTGAGCCACTCGAGGACCCCCTGATAGTGTTTTTGAGGTTAAGATTCATTTAAAAGTTATAACTAGCTCTTTATTTTATATATATATATATATATATATATATATATATATATATATATTGCACCAGGATGAGTGAACAAAAGGAAAAGTGAAACGAAGAAACTGTAAAAAATGACGACTGGACACCAACCACTAAAAGCTGGTAATTTTAAACTTTAAAGAGATAGTTTATACCCTCTAAGCGGGCAATTTCTAATCTCTTTATTCATGCCACTGTCTGGTGCTCCAAGGGAGACTACAGTTGGATTTTTATACCAGCTCTGTTATCCCCAGCTGGGGATGAAATCCATTGCGAAGGGGATGAAGTGGAGGTGGCTGTACACACACACACACACAATTTGTTACAAACTGTTTATCCAATTGACAGGAAACTTAGCATCAACATTATAGAGTATACATTAATGATAATATACAAGATTGTGAATGTCACACAGTTTTACATACATCTGGATAATCCCTCATCAGACTGTGATTAAACATTTCATTGCTAATTCTTATTCTATCCTGTACATACTGTTGATATGTCATGTTCATCGTTTAGAGTTTACGTGGCAGGAGATGTATATGTATACATAAGCATAGGCAAATTGTAAGCATGGCAAATTCTTTGTTGAGATTTAGTAATGTCTTTCTCAAAGAGACCCAAGTGTAAATGTTTGTCGTAAGCACCATGGATAATAGCATTTACATAATGTCCCGTGACAAGAAATTACATCTAAAATACAAATGTATTTTTTTCAGATTTGTAAAAAAAGACCTGCTTCTCCTGGTGTTGTATCCTTGCTGGACGGAGATGGTGAAGATGCTGGAGGCGGCCAAGCCAGCACAGTATGGGGTAGATTTGACAAGGGACAAGAAAAGGTAATTAGAATTACAACGTGATGTTTAGGAACCCGCATTAGAGAGACAGATAGATTCAAATTATTATTTTTCTCTGTCCCCTTACATTTGTATGCTGTTTGAAATCATATTTTTGTAATAATCTGTGTTCAGGATATGCCATAGACCTAGGTTAGATGAGCCAAAATGTCTTTATATCAGTAGTAACTGTGTATAGCCAGGTATACAATCGGAAACTTAATTCACTTTTGAGTTATTGTCTATGTTTGGTACACAGCTTATCTTCCTGATTTTATTTTTATTTTTTTTAACTTAGGTTCCATTACCAGTGCTGTCCCATAAAAATAAACCATTTTCCTGCCACATTGTTTCACCCTCTGGACATATCAATGATTCAGATCTTTTACACATATCCATCTTATATGGATGTTTTGTGTTTTGTTTATAAAAAATGTGTAAATGTGTAAAGGATTAGGGGTTGTGGTGTTTGTCTGAAGTAAGAGAGTGGTGGTGTAACATCAAATCATTTGCAGCACGAATAAGTCACAGTCACTGGCCATGTCATGCACACTTATTTCTAACTCATTGGTTGATCGAAAATAAGTTTAACATGCAATGGAGTAGTTCATTGGTTTTATACGCTCCCTTTAAAGATGTAATAAACAATCTCATCCAGTGGGATCTCTTTTCAGAGTGTGCAGTAGCAGAAGGGGATTGTGGGAATGTGTGGAGCTAAGGAAGGTAGAAGGAGATGCGCAGTAGAAACCCTGGGATATGTTTACACAATGAACTAATTTGTGGATGAATATCGTTGGTGTTAATTAAAGTTAATAAGACAAAATATTTTAGTGTAAAATTATTCTTGATGGTGGGGTACTGCCTTTTTTTAATTTTTACAGAGATGTCATTTTTTAAATCTTATTGCTATCTTACCAGAAGGCCACCTCCCCTCCAGACATTCCGATCAGAGAAAAGAGACAATTTGAAGCCAACCCAAAGAGACGTCCAAGACCTTGTCTGGGCTGCCTATCTGTAATATCAGCTAAAAAGGAGGCTCCTGTAACAGTAAGTTATCTTTCCTGTAGCCATTCCCTAGACTGCAGTGTTATGTGGCACTTCATTACCAAATCAATCAGAAAACATGTCACCTTCAGTTAGTCCATTTTTTTAAATTTGTTTTTTAAAAATCAATTAAAAGATATTTAAACTTGTCAGTTTTTGTTTACATTGCATTATTTTGGAACTCTTAATACAATTATTGATAATAGAAACAACTTTGCAAATGCCATTACTATTTTTCAGATTCCTAGGATGAAACCGTTGGCCATAGCAACAGGAAAAACTGATTTAGCACACTTTGAAAAACAATATTGAAAATATTAAAACAATCAGCTCTATCACAATGACCTCAGTGAAACCCAGCGTGGTTGCGGGATGATACAAAATCCATTGTAATGAACAATAAGTGAAATGCCGGGGGTCCCGAGTGGCGCATCCAGTAAAGGCACTCCACGTGCAGTGCAGGATGTGCCCTATAGTCTGGACATCGCGAGTTCGAGTCCAGGCTATTCCTTTGCCGACCGAGGATGGGAGCTCCCAGGGGGCGGCGCTCAATTGGCCCACGCTTCGGAGGACAGCGTGTGTTTGTCTTCGCCCTCCAGAGTCAGCCCTGGGGTGGTAGCGGTGAGCTGAGCATAATAAAATAATTGGCCATTCCAAATTGGGGAGAAAATAATAAAAAATAATTGGCAACGACTAAATTTATAAAAAAAAAAAAAAAAAAAGTGAAATGCTTCAGTTTTTACAAGCTTGATTAATATGCCCCTATTTACCAGATAGAGGGGTCTACTATTCAATGGTTCTATAGAATGTTGACACACGCTGATGAAAAAATAGCACCATCTAGATTTCTTCCTTATCAAGCAACTAAATCGGACACCATATATCTTGTGATCGTAGCAGATTTTGCCCATTTTGAGGATAAGTGATACCAAACATTAAACAAACTACATGGGAAGTTTTATTAAAAGGATTCTCCCCTTTCCCCAGCATACAGCTGATCCTGTCCTAATGTGAAGGTGGATCCAACAAGTGACGTCGTGATCCTGCCAGTCGAAGTGCAGAAAAATCACAGTCAAATGCATGTTGGCCTGATAACCAAATATTGTTCTTTTTTTTTTTTTTTTTTTTTTTTTTAATCCTGCGCTAGTAAATCATGTATCTGTGTCAGGATAGCATATACAGCATGCTCATGCCTAAGTAAACAAACATTTTAAGAACATAAGAAAGTTTACAAACGAGAGGAGGCCATTCGGCCCATCTTGCTCTTTTGGTTGTTAGTAGCTTATTGATCCCAGAATCTCATCAAGCAGCTTCTTGAAGGATCCCAGGGTGTCGGCTTCAACAACATTACTGGGGAGCGGGTTCCAGACCCTCACAATTCTCTGTGTAGAAAAGTGCCTCCTATTTTCTGTTCTGAATGCCCCTTTATCTAATCTCCATTTGTGACTCCTGGTCCTTGTCGAAAAAGTCCCCTGGGTCGACATTGTCAATACCTTTTAGCATTTTGAATGCTTGAATCAGATCACCGCGTAGTCTTCTTTGTTCGAGACTGAATAGATTCAATTCTTTTAGCCTGTCTGCATACGACATGCCTTTTAAACCCGGGATAATTCTGGTCGCTCTTCTTTGCACTCTTTCTTGAGCAGCAATATCCTTTTTGTAACGAGGTGACCAGAACAATATTCTAGATGAGGTCTTACTAATGCATTGTAAAGTTTTAACATTACTTCCCTTGATTTAAATTCAACACTTATCACAATATATCCGAGCATCTTGTTGGCCTTTTTTTATAGCTTCCCCACATTGTCTAGATGAAGACATTTTAATAAAGAACAAAAATAAAAATCTCTTTGTTCTTGAGTTTATTTTGGTATCTTTTGAAATTGGTATTCTTCTTGTGTGTGTTTGTGTATATGCATGTGTGTGAAGGATGTGGGTTGGTGGGAGGGTGTTCATTTTAATGGATTTATGTCTTTTTAAGACAGAATGCTTTTGACAGCTGTTTTGTTGTGTTCACAAAGCTTTAACACTTGAATAAGTCCTTGAGAATTTCATGCAATCTTTTAAAGGTTTTCTGACCTGTAAATTAGTCCTACAACCACACAATGTCAGTGGAGTACACCTAATATGTGTAATTAACAATAATTAAACATTACCAATTTTGTCATGATGAATTAACACACAGAAAAGGCTAATGACTAATCAAGCTTTAAATCCAATTTCTTAAAGGCTTAAAAAAATTAGAGTGGTTATCTTCTTTCTTGGATTTGGGATTTCTATTATAATATTTTTATTTAAGTATTTCTTCAAGATATAGGCAGTGCCATTTACAGTGTGGCCCTGAATCTTGGATTACTAGCCTCCTTGAGGATCTTTAAAATACATATTCCTGCTCGAGCAATATTTTAAAAAAATATATCTCTGGTTGCAATTTGGTTTTTAACATCAGGGAAATGATTCATCTATATGCTAAGGGTTGCAACTTTAAGATCTCTTTTTTCAGTAATTTCAAATGTCTGTCTACTAAAGCCTTTCTATAATGTTCTAAAGATAAATGGCAGATTATGAAAAATATATTGTCGTCACAGTGCATGACTGCAAATGGGTACTGATGTACATTTTGTAATCTGGCACAGTCATGTTTTTTTTCTTTTTCTAAAACCAAAAGCCTTGATTGCCTCAATTTCTATAGCTATAATTACTCATTAGCCAATAGTTAATGTGTTAATAACTTATTTATTCTTTAGATCAGTTTATGGGGAATTTGTATTTGGTCATGTGGACATCTGGAGGTTATAGGACGGACTCATTATATATATATATATATCACACACAGTGACACTCAAAAGTATTCACCCCCCTTGGACTTTTCCACATTTTATTGTGTTACAAATGGAATCAAAATGGATTTAATTAGGAGTTTTTGCTACTGATCAACACAAAAAGTGAAAAGTGAAAAATAAAATCTACAAATTGTTCTAAATTAATTACAAATATAAAACTGAAAATAATTGATTGCATAAGTATTCACTCCCTTTGCTATGACACACCTAAATAAGCTCTGGTGCAACCAATTGTCTTTAGAAGTCACATAATTAGTTGAATGGTGTCCACCTGTGTGCAATTAAGGTGTTTCACATGATTTCAGGTTAAATACACCTGTCTCTGGGAGGTCCCACAGTTGGTTAGTACATTTCCTAACAAAAACTACATCATGAAGATGAAGGAACATTCAAAGCAAATCCGGAATAAGGTTCTTCAAAAGCACCAATCGGGTAGGATATAAGAACATTTCCAAGGCATTGAATATCCCCCGGAGCACAGTAAAGTCCATTATTAAGAAATGGAGAGAATATGGCACAACTGTGAATCCGTCTAGAAAAGGCTGTCCTCAAAAACTGAGTATCCGGGCGAGAAGGGCACTAGCCAGGGAGGCCACCAAGAGGCCTATGGCAACTCTAAAGGAGTTACAGTCTTCCACGGCTGAGCTGGGAGACACTGTGCATACGGCAACAATAGCCCGGGTGCTTTACAAAACTGGCCTTTATGGGAGAGTGGCAAAAAGAAAGCCATTGTTGAAAAAAACTTGCATCAAATCTCGGCTAGAGTTTGCCAGAAGGCATGTGGGAGACTCTGAGACCAAGTGGAAGAAGATTCTATGGTGTGATGAGACCAAAATAGAGCTTTTTGGCCACAACGCTAAGCGCTATGTTTGGCGCAAGCCTAACACCGCACATCATCCTGAGAACACCATCCCTACCGTGAAGCATGGTGGTGGCAGCATCATGCTATGGGGATGCTTCTCTGCGTCAGGGCCTGGAAAGCTCGTGAAGATGCAAAAATTGCAGTGTCCAGATGTGCAAAGCTGGTAGAGACTTCTACAAATAGACTCGTGGCTGTAATTGCTGCCAAAGGTGCCTCTACCAAATATTGACTCAAGGGGGTGAATACTTATGCAATCAATTATTTTCTGTTTTGTATTTGTAATTAATTTAGAACAATTTGTAGATTTTATTTTTCACTTTGACATTATGGACTTTTTTGTGTTGTTCAGTGGCAAAAACTCATAATTAAATCCATTATGCAGCTGATGCATAGTTCACTCACCCTAGTCTCTGTAAGTCCAGAAGTTACATAAATATTAAGTATTATTTAATCCATCAATACTTCAACATTTGTAAAAGATCTTCACTCCAAATCTCACTTTATAGGCTTTACAGTACACCAAACTGCTATATCATTCTCTTGCTGTTTTGTGAGGTTTTTGAAATTGAGAGGAGCCCTAAGCTAAACTGCTATATAACATCCTGCAACATGCTTGTGGTTCAGTGTTGAGCTCTGAAGATGAGGTCACTGCTGCTTGTCTGCCTGCTTGTGGTCACACTGACTGTGGCTATTCCTGCCCCTATGTAGAGGGGTCTGAAACAGACAAAACAATGAAGGTTGGTAGAAATAGATAAAATTGTATTCTTAAAACTATGTATTTATTTGCATTACTTATTATTTAAACTGAACAAAATTAACTCTAATGAAACTCGTATTTCTAACTTGAGACATAGTATCCATTGAAAGTTAATTTCTGCAGATATATGGTAGTTCCATTCAAGGTGAAACAACTTCTAACGTAAGAAAGAAAAACATTGTACTCACTTGCAGGCAATATTCCCATATTCTAGATATTTATCTTCTAGGGTAAAACCACAAGAAACTAATCCAGGTAGACCAGAATTTTAACTGAAGTCCTTATCAACCTTGCCTATATGTTGCTGCAGGTCTTCAAAGGATGTTGGGTAATGATTACTGTGAAAAACGTTTTCTCATTTCACAGGAAGAAAGGGATAGGGACAGTGTAGGGACATGTGTTAATGCCATTCATGCAATCAGTGGCGACGCATAGGGGGGGCACGCCTGGTCACGTGCCCCCCCCAGATTTCTGCCAGGCAGTGGCTTAGCCACTGTGTTAGGATCGTTCACACTGAAACATGTGTAAGAAATTCCAATATTGTTATATTTTTCGCTTCCCATTATAGCGGGGCGGACGTGGCATGGGCGGCGCTGATTTTTCTTTTCGCTCACGGAAAGAACTTTTTATTTACCGCGTTGCTATCAACCAATGAGAATACATAAGCAAGCTGTACTTGCTCAACCCCAAACACAGATGCATGAAACATATAGGCTATGATTACTGTATATGCTATGTAGCCTAGCTACTACACATATAGATGTGGTAGAGGACATCTACTTTGTAATGAGTAGCCTATGTATTTACATAGAATGCACTCGCCTCATGACATATCTTATTGCCAGCTGACCTCTCCAGCAGCCAGCCTACTAATAAGATTATCATTTTTCACGGATTGTGCAGCCAGCTTCATCAAGGGACGGTAACCAAGTCCATCCAGGTCTTGGAGATGGAGTGGTGGTAAATGTACAACCTGTTATTAATTGAATAACTAAAGAAATAAATCAGAATGAAAACAGTTCTGGACGCTGCTGAGAGAAAACCGGCAAAACTGTTTCAATTCCTGAGTTCGGTTACCTACTTGTTTTCATTCTGATTATTTGTTTAGGCTACAACGTGTCCGTCAGCGAATGTCAGTGCAGTGTGATACCAAAAAAAAATGAGTGGTTGGATTTGCTGTCAATCAACCCAAGTTTTTTTGTTGGATCAGCTGTTTGTACATTTTTTTTGTGTTTAAAGGCGCTGTAGTTATACAATGTAGTTAATGCAACTGTGTGCACAAGTCCCTCCTCTCCCGAACCTCCAGAAGATTAGGTACCATCGGCAGTCCTGCGTCAGTCAAAGAGTAATTACATTAGTCAGGATTTGTGAAATTAAATAAAATGGGTTGCTTTGCTTTGAACACCAAATGTGAAATAAACAACCATAAGTACGAATGAAATTATATATAGTTACTTATTATCAAAATGTGAAATTGAAATCTTATGCGCATGTTAAAAGTTCAAGTCCTTTGCTTCGTATTTCCTTTTTTGTTTTTAAACGGAAGTGTTCTGAACTGAATCTCTCTTTTTAACTATTTTGCACAACAGTGTATTTGGTTATTGGATCTTCTTTTTTTTTAAAAAAAAGTTCTTTATTTTTCGACAATAAAACGTCAATGCACTAATAAGAAATCAGGTTGCCAATTTCACCACTGTGACTATTCACCTTAAAAAAGTTACCATTGCCACCCTCTCCCGAAAAAAAATCCTGTCTACGCCACTGTTGCCAGGGTTTATTATTTAAAAATGTGCAGTTTATTTCAAACTTTCAAAACATAATAACATAACAAAGAGTGTCTAAGACCCTTCACCGTTATATTTGTTCTCGTGTGAGACTTTCACTTTTTCAGTCAGCGAAAATATGTGCTAAAACGGAGTGAATTTGAGCCCTGTTAAAATGGCAAAAAGACAGCTACGTTTGGAGTTTTTCTACAACAAAAAAGCTAAACCTCCAACGCCAGAGACATCAACAGAAACCGAACCTGACTCTTCTGTAGTTCAGAATGTTACGAACAACACATAGATGTATTTGCATGCCCCGGTAGCTAAATGCTTAGTTACGGCTCTGGGCAAAACCAAAGCCCATGGCCAGTATACAATATTTTTCTGTATGCATTATTTTCTGTTGAGCACTACTGACACCGTTGAAACGGTGAGTCTTAGGTCGCCTGCGGATACATTAATCCAATCAATGCGTCTGAACCTAGTGTGTAATCCCAAGGTAACTGCTCACAGTTAACACGTTTTAATACGTTAATTCACGTTTTTATTAATACAGTGTCCCCTTCAGAGATGTTAAAGGAGAGATTCGGAAATAACATTCAAAACTATGTGCGAGTAAATACAATCCTAACTCTTAACATCAAAAAAAAAAAAAAGAAAAAAAATAACAATACTATATATATATATATATATATATATATATATATATATATATATATATATATATATATAATTGCATGCCCCGGTATCTACGATATGGAGTCTTGCATGCCCCGGTAGCTACAATATGGAGTCTTTCCATCCACCTCCGGTTGCTTCATTCCGGAGGTGCATGCAATTATATATATATATATATATATATATATATATATATATATATATATATATATATATATATATATATATTTGGATGCCCCGGTAGCTAAATGCTTAGTTACGGCGCTGGGCAAAACCAAAGCCCATGGCCAGTATACAATATTTTTCTGTATGCATTATTTTCTGTTGAGCACTACTGACACCGTTGAAACGGTGAGTCTTAGGTCGCCTGCGGATACCATTAGTCCAATCAATGCGTCTGAACCTGGTGTGTAATCCCAAGGTAACTGCTCAATGTTAACACGTTTTAATACGTTAATTCACGTTTAAGTAATACAGTGTCCCCTTCAGACATGTTAATGGAGAGATTCGGAAATAACATTCAAAACTACACTCTAAAAAGTAAGGGTTCTTTGAGGGTTCCTCAGGGAACCTTAGGGTTCTATTGCAAGTTTTTTTTCACAGTAAGGGTTCGTTTGGGAACCTCTGGTTGCTGTGTCTAATATAATATTGCAAAGGGTTCATCTTAGAACTCTATATCAATACATTGTAAATTGTGCTCTACAATATTGATGTGCAAATCGCAATTTTTAATACACAATACATGATGAGAGAAAAAGTCTGTCATAAAAAGGTAAACACCATAAATGGTTATAATTGTGTACACGGTATTGAGAGGAAATCAAAGGGCAGATAATATTTTGCCAAATATTTAAATAGAATTTATAATAGTATATGTATGTATAACATGTGTATTGTAGTTTAATGTTAGCCTTTAGGCGTAATTCGGGGGATGTCGTAGAGGGCGCTCTCCCGCTTTGCGCTCCTTTTTTCTTCTTATCCTATTTCCTTTTCTTTAGCCTATCTTACCTTCCCTCCGTGGCATCCTGCCCGGTAGCGTCCGCGATCTCTTCCGGGTGGAAGCTGATCCCAGTTCAGCCTCATTTAGTATTTCCAGCCAATCGCACAATGCAGCGCTCGCCTCGTCAATTATTAGGGCATGGCCAGCACTGCTCCACATATGTGTTATTGGCTGCCCCTCCTGTCTATCTCGCTCTATTTTTCTACTTTAACCCAGCACTATTTCCGCTTCCTTGTCTGTGTTTGTTTTTTGTTCCTCCTCCTCCCCACCTCTGCTCCTTTCCATATCGCACTGTCCGCACAGGACTCCCTCAGGGGGGGAAGTGAGTCTCACTCCCCCGGCTGTCCGGGTCGGCCTCTCGTCTCAACCACTGCCGCCCGGCTGTTCCTCGCCGGCCTGAGGGGACCCCCGGCCACATCCTATTCTTCTGCTGCTTATGCGCTAAGCCTTCCAGGCCTCAACCTTGCTGTCCCATCTCCTCTCTTCTATTTCAGGTCCAGGACCATTTCAGCCCCCTCATGCAGTAGGCCGTGCCTCCACCTGCCGAGCGGGCCCCGACCGAGGGGGGTTCTCTGTTTTCGTCTCTCCTAAACGGACCCGAGACACTTTTTCCTAAGCTCTCCACGCCGCCCAGCTGCCAGCTTAGCTGCCTGAGGATGCTGCACTGAGTTGCGAAGGATCTGTCCTTTTGTCCTGTTCGTCCCCTTCCTGTCTCTTGCTCCACTAACGCCCAGCAGCCAGAGGATGCTGCCTGATCCGTCGGGAGCGAGAGTCAGTTTGTTGTATGTTATATGTCTAAACTTTGCTCTCTCTCTCACTTTTACGTCACCCAGCAGTCGGAGGATGCTGTCTGACCCGGCGGAAAGTGTTTATATCTAATCCTTTGCTCTTCTCATGTCTCCCTCTCTACGTCGCCCAGCAGCCAGAGGATGCTGCCTGACCCGACGAGAAGGGAAAACTCCCCTGCACAACACAATACAACATAAATAAATAAATAAATAAATACATACATAAATACATTATAAATACTGTACCTCTAATCAATCTGATCACTTTAGAGGAGGGGCAGTTTCAGTTGCCAACAAACAGCATATATCTTAAAGTGCAAAGGAAAAAAGTGAGTGATCCACAAATGTTTTCGGGAGTACTGTAAGCTTCAGGAAAAACTAAACACAATTTCAAGCCGTCCTTTTAACTAACAGACAAATATTCTTTCATGAAAAAAAGGTTTTCTTTCAAAAACTATTTTACATAACTTTCTACTGTCAATTCAACTGCTGTAGAGAAACATATATATATAAATATATATATATATATAAATATATATATATATATATATATATATATATATATATATATATATATATATATATATATATATATATATATATATATTAATTGGCTCACATAGCAGACTTTATTGACCATGTTGTTTGGTCAAGATGCATTATGCTGTATGATATTAAACAGCTGATCCTTTTGCTTGACTGGGCAAGGTGAGTATGGGCACATGTTCATACAATCCTTTGGCTCTAAGTCTGGGCAAGGTGGGGCTTGTTTTATCATGTCAAGCATGTGATCATTTTGCCTAGACATGGTCCATCTTACCAGTTTAATGTTACCTGGGGCTTAGCTAGGAATAGATTTTTACTGAGGCAAAAATCAAATTTTTGTCTAAAAAAAAAACCAAAACCCTGTGCATATCCTGTTCATGTTACGAAGGTGAAATTTATCATATTTTAAAGCCTGGAGACTATTAATGCAAACTGCAAAGCGATACAACAAATTCCTAAAATTACCCTATTCACACTGTTAGAAATATGTGATATTAAAAGGACAAGAAGAATAGAAGTTATAGATATGAACACGTAGATGGGTTTATACCTTCATTGAGAGACATGCGTTTGGTTCACTGCTATTGAAGTTAATGCTGACACTGATGACACTGATGCTACAACTGGAGCTGGTAAGACTGGTGCTGCTACTTCTGGAACTGATGCTGACACTGCTGGGACTGGCAGGACTGGTGCTGCTACTGCTGGAACTGGTAAGACTGGTGCTCCTACTGCTGGAACTGGTAAGACTGGTGCTGCTACTGCTGGAACTGGTAAGACAGGTGCTGCTACTGCTGGAACTGGTAAGACTGGTGCTGCTGGGACTGGTAAGTGGTTCTGCTACTGCTGGGACTGGTAAGACTGGTGCTGCTACTGCTGAAACTGGTAAGACTGGTGCTGCTGGGACTGGTAAGACTGATGCTGCTACTGCTGGGACTGGTAAGAGTGGTGCTTCTACTGCTGGAACTGGTAAGACTGGTGCTGCCACTGCTGGGACTGGTAAGACTGGTGCTGCCACTGCTGGGACTGGTGCTGCTACTGCTGGGACTGGTAAGACTGGTGCTGCTACTGCTGGAACTGGTAAGACAGGTGCTGCTACTGCTGGAACTGGTAAGACTGGTGCTGCTGGGACTGGTAAGTGGTTCTGCTACTGCTGGGACTGGTAAGACTGGTGCTGCTACTGCTGAAACTGGTAAGACTGGTGCTGCTGGGACTGGTAAGACTGATGCTGCTACTGCTGGGACTGGTAAGAGTGGTGCTTCTACTGCTGGAACTGGTAAGACTGGTGCTGCCACTGCTGGGACTGGTAAGACTGGTGCTGAAACTGGTAAGACCGGTGCTGACACTGCTGGGACTGGTAAGATTGCTGATACTAATGCTAAGACTGATCGGACTGCTGAGACTGTATGATGCCACAATTAAAAACTGATTTAGAAGACTTTACTTTAAATCAGGGTTTGCTAATCCTCCTATGGCCTGATCTATCGAAACGCTGTAACACTTCCTCCTGGGACATGTCCGCACATATTAGCAGGGCAAGGCCATTCAGTCTATTTTTACCCATACTGCTGCGAGACCAATCAAACATATCGAAACAATGCACTCAGTTAAACTCTTTGTCATCATGAACAGAGACCGTAAGAATCTGTTTGCTGCGGAAAACACGTACTGTCTATATGCTGTCAGAGAATATTTGTTTTTACACTTGGGGCGGGGCAAAAAACATGCAAGGATTTTTTTGTTTGTTTGTTTGAGAACCAAACTAATACACACTTATCATATATCATCATGAACAAAGACAATGTTGCTTTAAATGTACATAAATCTACTTTAAACTGCTTCTGGTGTACAGAGGTCAAGGTTGAACGTGGCGCACTGTCCGTGTCTCATTCATGCTGGAACGTAGCTGCAGTTTACTTCAGTATCCAGTGCGTGGTTACCACTGAACAAGCTGTTTAAAGATGCTGAAAATGATTAATAAATAAATAAATAAGTAAATAAATAAATCACCTGTATTAAAAACTTTGGATTTTTGTCTCTAACGAAAACATTCGGAATATATATATATATATATTTTTTGAACTGCTGTTGCCAAACAGTGAATTTATAAATAGAATTACCTCCAATTCTTCTAGCCCATGGCATCAAATACAATACATGAAAAGTATTAAAAACTAACAGCTATAAATTATTACATCAGGGGAGAGGGATGGTGTTGAAATTGAAGAATTAAGGGAATGGGAATATGCAAATAAAGATGATCACAATATAACGTAAGATGCTGCGTCAGCATTTTATTTTTAAAATACAGTGTAAGTGATTTATTTTTCTGTTTTTTATTTTTTTATTTTTTATTTTTTAAGGACCCTACAACTCCCACACCTGTCATTATCTGGGGAAACCCCTTCCATCTTGATACAAAAATTGGTCTGAGAATGAATGGACAACATTTACTTGCTGAGGAGGCTGTGTGGTCCAGTGGTTAAAGAAAAGGGTTCGTAACCAGGAAGTCCACGGTTCAAATCCCACCTCGGCAAACTGACTCATTGTGTGACCTTGAGCAAGCCACTTAACCTCCTTGTGCTCCGTCTTTCGGGTGAGACATAATTGTAAGTGACTCTGCAGCTGATGCATAGTTCACACTCCCTAGTCTCTGTAAGCCTTGGATAAAGGTGTCTGCTAAATAAACAAATAATAATAACCTGAGGCCCTCACCCAGAGATTTGGGCTTCTTTTTTCCTTGTATTTTGTGTACAATATCAAATACCCACAGAGAAAAAACAGCCTAATATTATATTGAGAAATGTATTTTGGGTACTCCAAAAAGATCAGAAAACTCCACCTAGTATAGTGGGAATAGTAAACTTTCTTTTGTCAGGCGCCAGGTCGGGAAAGCAATAAGGGTGTTGGTTCTGCTATAATAACCACAGGCTCAGGGATTACTATTTTTTTTTCTTTTCTTTTGAGCAGACACCCTTACCCAGGGCAACTTACAGTTGTATACAGCTATGCTGATGATAACCACCTGTTATCTGTCCCTAAAGCAAGGACATTCTTCTGCCTGGGTGTTATTAGCTACTTGCCTTACAGACATCAAGCATTGGATGTCACAGAATCTCCTAATGTTGAATTGAGATAAAACAGAGGTTATGCTAGTGGGCTCACAGAACCAACTAAAAGGAAATGTAGGATTACATGAGCACGACCCTTGCAGTCTCTCATCAAAATTTAAAGTCGAAATTAAGAGTTTGAGGGTAATCTTTGAGTCTGATCTATCATTTTAGACTCATACTAGGGAAGTTACTAAAGTATATTTTTACCATTTGAGAAATATAGCCAAACTTAGACCAACTCCCCAATAATGTTGTTGAAGCTGACATCCTGGGATTCTTCAAGAAGCTGCTTGATGAGATTCTGGGATCAATAAGCTACTAACAACAAACAGAAATAAGAAATAAATAATAAAAGAAACAACCTTCTTATGTTCTAATTATTTCTGTATCTGATGCCGAGAGAATAATACATGTCTTTGTTTCATCTAGAATTGATTATTGTAATGTACTTTTTTAAATGGTGATTTTGCTGTTAACTTATAAGGCCCTGAATGGATTAGCGCCTCATTATTTACAGGAGTTACTGACACCGTATCTTCCAAACCACACTCTGAAATCACAGGATGTGGGGCTGCTGGTTATTCCTAGGGTCAACAAAACAACACGGGAGGCAGGGCTTTTTTCTGAAATGCTCAGCCTTCGTTTATCAGGAAATCTGGGTCCATTACAGTTTTCAAGTCAAGACTAAAAACACACTTTTATAAAATGGCTCGCTTATCTTAGTGGGTTTTAATGTAACTTTAAAATTGGTGCTTTTGTATTGTGTATACTGTTTAAATCTGTATTTAAATGGGCTGAGTGTAGCAGTTATATGTGTGACCTGCTATACAAACGGATTGTGATTTTTTTCCTGCTATGTACTATACAGTGCTTTGCGATACTTTTGTATAAAAAGCGCTATATAAATGCAATAAATAAATAAATAAAAATAAATAAATGTGTTAATATTTTTTATAATACTTGTTTTATAAAATACTTGTGACTAAAGTTAGGTTTTTGCTTGTTTTGTTTGTAATTAAATTAATTACATTATGGATAATATATTATGATTAGTTATAATTAATATATTTATATATCTACCTGTCAAGAAATGTTGTCAGCCTTTCACTTATTTGTGTATTTGTTATTCTAAGAGTAATGAAACATATACAGACTGTTTTATTTGTATGCATTTATGTGTTATAATTAAAAGTATAACTCCTATACTGTATTTATTTATTTTATTGCTCTACCCGTAATAAAGGGTTTCTATAAAAAGTATTTCTTTGTTTTTATTGATATTGCAAACCAGTAATTCCTAGCATGTTATTTAACCGGACAAATTATGCAGACACGCATATTATATATATATATATATATATATATATATATATATATATATATATATATATATATATATATATATATATATAATATTATGCATGTAAGTTTGTAAATAAACATAAAAGGTTCCAAGTAGAACCTTGAGGTTCTTAAAAGATCCTTATTTGTAAGGTTCCTCATGGAACCCTAGTAAAAAGGTTCTTCGAAGCACCTTAAAAGCTTCCTCCACAGTATCAACCCCAGATTTAGAGTGTATGTGCGAGTAAATACCATCCTAACTATTAAGGGAATGGGAATATGCCTCTCCATCATATATATATATATATATATATATATATATATATATATATATATATATATATATATAATTGCATGCCCCGGTATCTACGATATGGAGGCTTGCATGCCCCGGTAGCTGCAATATTGAGTCTTTCCATCCACCTCCGGTTGCTTCATTCCGGAGGTCCATGCAATTATATATATATATATATATATATATATATATATATATATATATATATATATATATATGATTTCCATTACACAAGAGTAGATGTTAAAACTTCATGCTGATTTGAACTCGGCTCTCGCCAAGATAAGCACCAACTAAGACGTAGCTTTACAGTAAACTAATGTGATCCATATGTGTCTCCATCCATTTACGTTTCCTTCTGTCTGGTGTTAATGGCTGAAGTGTAATGCTGGCTCCAGGGATCACCTAATTTTGCCTCCCTGGCGCATCAGCACACACGACGGCTGCGATGCTGGCTCCGGGGATCAACCAAAGTGCGGCCTCCCCAGCGCATCAGCATGACAACCGTCTGGATTGAGCTAAGTAGGGTACATCTCTGGGGTTATCAAGTGGGCACCTTCCATCCTCAGTGTTTCGCCGACTAGCCCACGACACTTCAAGAGGGCTCGACGGTGAGTCTGGCGTCCCAGCATGACCCCCCTCCGTCCCCCACTCAACTCAGCCCAGCTTACTTACCTGTACATCAGCATTTCTTTCTTTCTATTGTGCTTGGGATCCCCTGCCAGAATCTTTCCGTCTCAACCACAGCCAGTTGCTGCTCCTCTCTGCTGCTTCAGATAAGTTCTTCACTGTGCGACGCAACTCTTCGCCGCTGAATCCGACGTCTCTGAGAAACCGGGTTGTAGAGTGTGCCACAAATATATATATTTGCATGCCCCGGTAGCTAAATGCTTAGTTACGGCGCTGGGCAAAACCAAAGCCCATGGCCAGTATACAATATTTTTCTGTATGCATTATTTTCTGTTGAGCACTACTGACACCGTTGAAACGGTGAGTCTTAGGTCGCCTGCGGATACATTAGTCCAATCAATGCGTCTGAACCTGGTGTGTAATCCCAAGGTAACTGCTCACAGTTAACACGTTTTAATACGTTAATTCACGTTTTAAGTAATACAGTGTCCCCTTCAGACATGTTAAAGGAGAAATTCGGAAATAACATACAAAACTATGCGCGAGTAAATACCATCCTAACTCCTAACATCCAAAAAAAAAAGAAAAGAAAAAAAAATAACAATTATATATAGCTACCTAGATTGTATTGAATTAACAAAACAAATAATAATAATTAACTGAGAGGTATTGGAGGAAAAAATACACCTATTTTGTTTATAACTTTTAGAATGTTTGTATTCTGTAGCTGCAATATTGAGTCTTTCCATCCACCTCCGCTTGCTTCATTCCGGAGATGCATGCAATTTATATATATATATATATTGTCTATATATATTTATATATATATATATATATATATATATATATATATATATATCTATATATATATATATATATATATATATATATATATATATATATATATATATATATATATATATATCTGTCTATTAAAACGCGTTAACTGTGAGCAGTTACCTTGGGATTACACACCAGGTTCAGACGCATTGAATGGACTAATGTATCCGCAGGCGACCTAAGACTGTCCTATATATAAATTGCATGGACAGATGCCTTGACCAGTCTGCACCCAGCTACCTCCAGACCCTCATCTCTCCCTACACCCGCACTCGACCTCTCCGCTCCGCCTGCACTAGAAGACTAGCTCTACAACCGCTACGCTCCCCTGCCTCCAAAGCCCGCTCCTTCTCCACCCTTGCTCCGCAGTGGTGGAATGACCTTCCTACAGATGTCAGGACTGCCCAGTCCCTGACCACATTCCGGCGCCTCCTTAAGACTCACCTCTTCAAAGAGCACCTGTAGAACTCCTCTGTTTGTATCCTGGGACACTATCACCCTTCATGTAAATGTGCTTTATTTTGCTCTTATCAGCCCCTATTTTACTGCATTTAATCCTGTACTTCAGAATACTGTAATCTGCCAAGTTTTTAACCTGTAGTACTTTGTATTTACTCACATCCTGATGTAACTATCACTATTACCTGCTGTATTATTGAATTGTGGTTTGTCAAACTTGTACTTTACTTGAACAAAAGTTATTGTATTACTTGCTCTTATTGTATTACTTGTATTGTAACGCTTGAAATGTTTTTGCTTACGATTGTAAGTCGCCCTGGATAAGGGCGACTGCTAAGAAATAAATAATAATAATAATAATGGACCTCCGGCACCGGCGTAGATTTAGCTAGGGATGGTAGGGACATGTCCCTACCAATGTCAAGGGACCGTTGAATTGTCCCTACCAATAATTTTGATAAATCTTAAACGTCTTTTGTCAAGTCATTTTATCTGCTCCACAAAGGGTTAACTCTCTCAAGCCCCCCGCCCCTCCCCCTCATTAGTCCTCCCTCCTCCAAAAAAAACAAAAAAAAAAAAAACGCTAATTTGATTGACTTTGGCCCTTCCATACTGCATCACTGTAACACGGACTCAGTGCGTGGCTGACGTCAGGGACCAGCAGAGTGTGTTGTTTTCATTGAAGTGCGAAAGTGCACAAGGACTCGGGAGTGAAAGGTAAATCTCCGGGTTTAAAATAATAAAAAAAAATTCTAGTCATTCTTAAACGGTGTACATTGTGCCACAATTTTCACATTTATTTTAAAAAATAAGAATAAATATAATCAGTTTAATTCGATGTTTGTGTTTGCTGGTTAATGCGTTGTCATATTATTTCAATCCTCCTTCCTCCCTTTGTAACTAACTTACTCCTTGCTTGATATTTTTGTATCGTGTGTGTAAAAAGCGAACACGAACATATGTATTTGATTGAATGGACAGTGTGACTATCCAGGCGGCTAAATAAATGCACTATATTATATAGGCAGTAATAAAAAATATATAAAAAGTCAAATTAATGGTGGGGGGGGGGGGGGGGACGACAGATATACAAATAAATGTCAGTGCGGCGTGAGTAAAAAAAGGTTGAGAACCGCTGGTTTAGGCTGGACTCTGGAAAGACGCTCATCTGAAGTTGCCGCTTGCCGGTCAGGCTGATGAGTGTGAGCCACTGACTGAATGAAAGCCAGGTGCCGCGGCAGAAGGTATTGTCAGCTCGTCAGCAACATAGTTTGAGAGAATAAAGCTACCTACCTACCTACCTATTACGTTAGCGACCCATTGCTAGCTGCTAACCCAACGTCCTTGGTGGCTAGCTAGCTTGTTTCACAGCTAAATCATTATGTGTGTGTGTGTGTGAGAGAGAGAGAGAGAGAGAGAGAGAGAGAGAGAGAGAGAGAGAGAGAGAGAGAGAGAGAGAGAGAGAGAGAGAGAGAGAGAGAGAGAGAGAGAGAGAGAGAGAGAGACTTTTGAGATCCTTTATTTAACATTCCAAATAAAATCCATTAAAACTCAATAAAGGTAAAACATAACAAAATTAAGAATTAGCAATATTAAAAAATCCTAAAATACATCATGTTCTCCTTAAAAATAGATTTTATCAAAATAAAAGGATCATAAAAAATCAATTAAAAAAACCACAGTGTTTTCTTTCTGTTAAAAACAGATTAAAGCCAAAATTAATAAAAACACTGTAAAAAAATAAAAAATTAAATTAAAACTAGAACAAAAACTGGAGCTCCCCCTCCTCACTCACAGCACACAAGGCGTCTCCCACACACCACCTCTCCTGGAAGTCCTCCGGGTTATTATTTAGTTAAAAAAATTCAAAATCCACTCTTATCCGGCTGACCACCAAAACCCTGAACTGCAACACAACATCAGTCAGCCCGGCGCCAGAGATACTGTTCTTTCTGGATTTTAAAATGGCCAATTTTGCCTGACCCATTATAAAATTAATTAAAACACACCTGTTTCTCTTTTTAAAACTGTAGGGAACCCCAAAGATAAAAAGCTCTTTTGTGAACTCCTCGCCTAGGCCCTGCAGGAGCTCCTGTAGGAGATGGAAGAGTGGTCCTAGCCTGACACACTCACTATACATGTGAAACACTGTTTCCTCTGCAGAGCAGAAACAGCACTCTGAGCTAATTCTAGCATCAACTCTATGGAGAAACCTGCCGGTGGACACAATACAGTGCAGGATCCTCCACTGCAGGTCCCCCGCTCTCTTGGTGAGGGGCAGTTTATACAGAACCCTCCATACTGGCCTGCACCCCTCCTTTACCTCCAGACATGCCCTCCACCTTGAATCCACCAACCCCCTCAACTGGTGGGAATGTGATGCCTTCACACAAATTTGGTAGATCTTCTTACTCTCTGCTGTATGAAGAGTTAGATCTTTAACTGTGTCTAGGTTTAATAACATTCCCTCGTTTCCTACACCCTCCTCTCCTTCACCTACTGCTGGACACACTAGCAGCCCTGGAAAGATGAAGTCTTGTCTCTGCCCTGTGCCGCTGGACATCTCCTCTCTCACAGCCTCCCTGAGCTCGGGGGAAAGACAACTTCTCAGTTCACTGACCATTTTCTCTGCCAGTCTCTCAGAGTGCCAGCCCAGCCGCCCAGCCAGCTGTGTAGCAGTCAGCCAGCAGGAGAGCTCAAAGTTGATAAGATGTCTCAGCCTGGTCACTCCTGCCCTCACAAAGCTGGCACAGAGCGTCATTGACTGAAAGAAACGTACAGGGAAGAGCGGATTGAAAAATAGGGGCTCCTCCAACAGGACCCTGCCTGTCAGGGACCCCTCATCTCTCGCCACCCTCACTGCCCTCCAGGCATCTAAAGCACTCAAGTAAAAAGAAGAGAGACCTACTTTAGCTAGTCTGGCACTCTCAATTAAAAACAGGTGTTTGTCTATCCCCAGCCCCCCTACTCTGCTGAGGAAAAAACAAGCTAGCCTCTTCCAATGAGCCTCCTCCCCAGCGTACAGGAGCCTCTGAACCGCCTGCAGTCTGAAGGCTGCCACCCTGCTGGCAATGCAGACCAACCCCTGCCCCCCTTCATCAGTGGGGAGATACAGGACCGCTGGCCTCAGCCAATGTCTCCCGCTCCAGAAAAACTCCAGCAGTATTCTTTGGATCTCCTGCACCATGCCCCGGGGAGGGTCCAGACACACCAGCCTGTGCCACAGCATGGAGGCCACCAGATTATTAATCACCAGGACCCTTCCCCTAAAGGACAGCTGGGCCAGCAGTCCCCTCCATCTCTGCAGCCGCCCCCTCACCCTGTCCACTAGGCCCTCCCAATTTTTCTGCATATATATCTCCACTCCAAAAAACACCCCCAGCACTTTTATACCTGTCCTGTCCCATCTCAGCGCCTCAGGCAGGACAGGGGGGGTGCAATCATGCCAACTGCCTGACAGGAAGGTGTCACACTTTGCCCAGTTAACTCTTGCTGTAGAGGCTCCTTGGAATGTGTGCAGGCTCTGCTGTAGTGCCTTGATGTCTCCGTCACTGCACACAAACACGTTCACATCGTCTGCATAAGCGGACACCTTCACTGTGACAGAGGAGGGTGAGGAGGGCACTGCCCAGCCAACCAGCCGGCCCCTCAGCAGGTGCAGCAGGGGCTCTATGGCCAGTGAATAAAGCATTCCAGACAGGGAGCAGCCCTGCCTAATACCCCTGCACACTGGGAAGGGCTGACTCAGCCCATTGTTAATCTTTAAAATGCTAAAAACATTCCAATATAAAAGCTGGATATAAGAAATAAAAACAGGGCCAAACCCGAAGGCTTCCAGGGTTTTAAAAAGGTATGTGTGGTCGACCCTGTCAAACGCTTTCTCCTGATCTAAAGAAACCAGCCCAACATTCAAATCACATGTCTTAGCCATTGATAAAAAGTCTCGAATTAAAAACAAATTATCAAAAATGGAACGTCCCGGTATGCAGTAAGTTTGGTCCGTGTGTATTACAGCTCCTATACACATTTTTAGTCTATTGGCCAGACATTTTGAAATAATTTTAAAATCAGAACATAAAAGCGAAACAGGTCTCCAGTTTTTGAGTAAACACAGGTCTCCTTTCTTGGGCAGTAGTGTGATTACTGCCCGCCTGCAGCTGAGGGGCAGTTCTTTATCTCGGAGGCTCTCTCCCAGCACCTGCAAAAAGTCCTCACCAATCACAGTCCAGAAACTTTTAAAAAATTCAGTGGGCAGTCCATCAATGCCAGGAGCTTTTCCATTTGAAAGCTGTGTAACAGCAGTGGTCAGCTCCTGGTATGTTAGTGGCTTGTCTAATTGGTTCTGTTCTTCCTCGCTCAGGGTGGGCAAATCCTGGAGCAGCAGGTCTGTATCCTTCTGCTCACAAGGCTCTTTGCTGTATAGTTCAGAATAGACTTTTACTGCCTCCCTGCTGATCTCCTCCCGGCTGTACAGCTCCCTGCCGCAAGGCGTCCGGACGCAGTGCATCTTCCGGCTGTCTGCTCTCCTCCTCTCCAAGCCAAAAAAGAAACTGGAGGGGGTGTCCATGTCTTTAAGCCCCATGAAGCGAGAGCGCACCAGCGCCCCCTTCACTCTTTCCTTCAGCAGGCTGCCCAGCATGTGTTTCTGCTCCCTCAGCGTTTGCAGGGTCTGCTCCTGGTGATCTGTGTCCAGGCTGCTCTCTAACTGGAGAATTTTCAACTCCAGCTCTCTCACTGCTGCGTTCAGTGACCCGGTTGAATTGAGTGTGTACTGCTGGCAAAAGATTTTAATCTGCGTTTTGCCAATGTCCCACCACTGCCTAATATTTTTATAATTTGTTTTTTCTTTTTTCCAAATGTTCCAAAAATCATTAAATTGTTTTACAAAAAGTGTGTCCTGTAATAGCTTTAAATTAAAATGCCAGTAGGAGGTGCTGTGAGAGTCAGTGGTGAGTATTACTGTAACTAACAGGCAGTGGTGGTCAGAGAGGCTACTGGGGATGATATTGGCTTTAATGAATTTATTCAAATGAGTGTGTGTTGTGTAGAAGCGGTCTAACCTGGCTCTATATATTTGTTGTGCGCGACAATGAGACCAGGTGTACTGTCTTGCATTGGGGTGCAGACACCTCCAGACATCAACCAGGCCACTGAACTGAAAAACTGCAGCTAATTCACTTGAGGATTGGGGATTGGGTTCCTCATTATTTCTATCCATTGTAAAATCAATAGTGCAGTTAAAATCTCCTCCCACCACCACCACATCATCATTATCAATATTTAAAAGAGCTTGCTTTAATTTATTAAAAATTAAAATGCGTTCCCTTCCTTTATTTGGTGCATAAATATTAATCAAAACAAATACAGTACCACCCAACCTTGCTCTCACTTTTAATAACCTCCCCTTTTCAATTTCTTCAATATCTAAAATTGTTGCTCCTAGGCTGGGCTTAAATAAAATTGCCACTCCTGCACTGGTGCTTGAGCCGTGGCTCAGCACACACGGCCCCCTCCACTCTGCCAGCCACGCCGCCTCATTCTCCCTGTCTGAGTGCGTCTCCTGCAGCAGAGCGACCCCCGCCCGCTTCTGCTCTAAAAACTCACACAGCTGCGCTCTTTTAAAAGACTGTCTGCAGCCATTCACGTTAAAAGAAATAAAAACGCACTTTTCCATAGCGGCTAAAAAAAATAAAACTGACAGAGTAAAACAAGCAACAATAAAAAAATTCTTAAAAGAAGTATCCATTTTTAAAATTATTGTTTGGCAACATTAGCGATCTTTTTCTTAATTATTTGAACATATTTTTTAAGACGGTACCTTTTTTGCTGGTCGAACTCCTCTAATGTTGCCTTTCGTGTGACGATGTGTGCTGAGTGGAGGAATAATCGCAGATCTGGGAAGAAGTTTTCAATTTCAACCCCCCTTTTCCCTTTTGTACTCTCCATAAACTGTTTAAATTCATCTAGGGTATAGATTTTTTTCCCCCTGTTAACGGGTTGGCTATCGGGGATGTCAGAGATAAGCGAGGAGTCAGAGAGCTCCCCCTCCATTTCCTCTGCTCCGTCCTCGCTGTCTGCTCCGCCGTCCACGGCTGCCAGCTCCCCCGCGCCGCTCTCCTCTCCTCCTCCCAGCACAGCCACAGCCATCACCGCTGCCTCTGCCTCCGCTTGCTGGGGTTCAGAGAGAGAAGAGCGCTGCACCGCGCCGGGTTGTAAGCCCGTCGCCGTGCCGCTCCCCTCTCCCTCCATATCAGGAGGGACAGACCCCCCTGCCTGAGACTGCAGGCTCCCCTCCAGCACAGGCTCGGGGCTCTGCTCCGTCCCCCGCTCGCTGTTAGGCAGATCTGCAACTTCTTTGTTTTTTTGTTTTTTAAGTCTTTTTTTAGCTACCATCACAAAACCCTCATCATTTTCGGTAGTTTTATTTTGTGCCGGACCGTGGCTGAGTCTCTTCAGCCTCGGCTGTGGTGTGGGCGGCTTCATCCCGATCGGCGGCTCTCTGGTCTCTGCAGACTCCGGCTGGCGCTGCGATGGGGGAGCAGCCTCATCCTCCCGCTCACCCCCAACATCCCCAGCCTCCTCCCTGCCATCAGTACCCTGCTCCTGCCTTTCCTCATTTTTGTTTTTTCTCGGGCAGGCTCTCCTCTGGTGTCCCTGTTCCCCACAGTTAAAACACCGCATTGTATCCGAGCTGACAAACACTACGCAGCCCGTCCCTTCCACACTGAAGCTCCAAGCAACATCAATCACATCCCCCGGGTTATTCAGCAGCAAAAACGCCTGTCTCCGAAAAGACAGGATGTGCTTAACACTTGTATTTCTGCACCCTAATGGTATATTTTTAATTGGGGACACCAGTTTGCCATATCGGGCAAGTTCATTTGCCAAGGTCTCGTTTTTTAAAAACGGCGGCACATTAGACATGATTACCTTGGTAACAGGGGTTACTAAGGGGGATACTTGAATAAAATCTCCTTTCACTGAAAAACCTTCCTCCACTAGCTGATTGACCAGCGATACCTCTTTTAAAAACACGACAAACCTTTTATTCATCCGGGATGCCGATATTATATTGTCACACCCGACCACCTCTGCCACTGCCCACAGCCCTCCAGAGTGAGATCCCATAACGGGACCTACACACACACACACACACACACTACTCTATACACGGGAAAGTACAAACAAAGCAACGAAACAAAGATATATAAACGAACTAAACAATTAACAATTAAATATATAAATTTGCAAAAAATATAGTAGCGAAAACACTCTCCTACAGCACCAGCGTTCAAACGCTACCGCCTCTCCGCAAGCTCCTCCCACAATCCCACAATCCTCAGCGCGAGAGAGAGAGAGAGAGAGAGAGAGAGAGAGAGAGAGAGAGAGAGAGAGAGAGAGTGTGCGTGAGCATGTTTTGATATCGTCATTCAACTAACGTTAGCTAATCACTTCAATTTGGCTTTAGGTGACTAAAGCATAATAGCAACCAAAAAAATAAAGATGGACATAAGGAAGTTTTTTTTTACAAAAAGTCAAAGTGTAAGTAGGAAGATGTTATTAAAGTAATAAACACAATTGATAATGATTCTCATAGCAAATGAAAAAATAATTTACTAATGAAGTTAGCAGAGCCATACTTTCTCTCTAAACAGCATGCATCAATTTATCATTTTATCAGGCGAGTGAAGCAGTGCAGCCTGGTAAAAGCAGTACAGAGGCAGGTGGAGCAACAGGGTCGCAGGTGGGGTCTGTAATGGCTTAGTGATTATAACAGTGAAAGTGTTAGACTCAGTTTTGAGATATATTATTGTTTGAGGCACATTGTGATATAATAGTAGGCTAATGCTGTATAGTAATACTCAGCAAATAAAGTTAGCATAGCCATATATTTTCTCTCTATATGGCATGCATCAATTTATTATTTTATCAGGTGAATGAAGCAATGCACCCAGGTACGAGCAGCAGCACAGACACAGGAGTGGCAGGCAGAGCACGTGAGCGTGCATGTGCTCATGCTTGTAGCGCCAGGGGTATTGGTAGCTTACAGTAAGGCTGGGATAGGTTATAATTCAGGTTATTAGTAATTCTACAGCAGGGATGTCAAACCAGCTTCCAGGAGGGACACTTTATCATAGTGTTTTAAGTGTATACCAGCCAACTTCATGTCAATCAAACTGTCCTCGAATCATGTCCAGCATTCATTTCAAGCCACCAGAAGTTACCATTTAATAGCTGTCTACTAAAAAATTTCTTCCCGGGGGGGCATGCCCCCGAACCCCACTAGCGACCGTGACTCCGCCCCCCTACAAAATTGTGTCCCCACCAATGTTCAAACCAAACCTACGCCCTTGTATATATATATATATATATATATATATATATATATATATATATATATATATATATATATATATATATATATATATATATATATATATATTTGTATGCCCCGGTAGCTAAAAGCTTAGTTACGGCTCTGGGCAAAACCAAAGCCCTTGGCCAGAATACAATATTTTTCTCTATGCATTCTTTTCTGTTGAGCACTCCTGACACCGTTGAAACGGTGAGTCTCAGGTCGCCTGCGGATACATAAGTCCAATCATTGCGTCTGAACCTGGTGTGTAATCCCAGGTAACTGCTCACTTTTAACACGATTTAAGACGTTAATTCACGTTTTAAGTAATACAGTGTCCCCTTCAGACATGTTAAAGGAGAGATTCGGAAATAACATTCAAACCTATGCGCTATTAAATACCTTCCTAACTCCTAACATCCAAAAAAAAAAAGAAAAAAGAAAAAAATATCAATAATTAATATATATATATATATATATATATATATATATATATATATATATATATATATATATATATATATATATATATATATATATATATATATTTGCATGCCCCGGTAGCTAAAAGCTTAGTTACGGCTCTGGGCAAAACCAACGCCCTTGGCCAGTATACTACTATGCATTCGTATCTAGGTGTATATGGTAGCTAGCGTTGTGTTGGAGCAGCAGGACAAGCTCGCCATCCCTCCCGCTGCTTTCCTGCTCACCAAAACACAACGCACCCAGGGGAGAGATACCATGGTAAATAGGTAACCTATTTACCATGGTATCCCTCCCCTGCGGCGGCTGCTCTTGATCTCGGCTGCTCTTGATCTCCGTGAACGCACCCGCTGTCACATTGAAGCGCTTGAAAACACAGCACAACATTCCCTAATAACACTTGCAATGCATTATGACTTCAAAGGTATGACTTTAAGTCTATGACATTATTATTTATTGATTTTATTTTGTTTTATTTCTTTGATCACCAACTGCCACGACAACACACTCGTTTTTTTTTATGCAGTACTCCTGACGAACTTCACCCATTGATCGCATCGTACCGGCTCTTAAGGTAGCTTGTGTTGGAGCAGCAGGACAAGCTCGCCATCCCGCCCGCTGCTTTCCTGCTCACCAAAACACAACGCACCCAGGGGAGAGATACCATGGTAAATAGGTAACCTATTTACCATGGTATCCCTCCCCTGCGGCGGCTGCTCTTGATCTCCGGCTGCTCTTGATCTCCGTGAACGAACCCGCTGTCACATTGAAGCGCTTGAAAACACAGCACAACATTCCCTAATAACACTTGCAATGCATTATGACTTCAAAGGTATGACTTTAAGTCTATGACATTATTATTTATTGATTTTATTTTGTTTTATTTCTTTGATCACCAACTGCCACGACAACACACTCGTTTTTTTTTTTATGCAGTACTCCTGACGAACTTCACCCATTGCCCGCATCGTACCGGCTCTTAAGGTAGCTTGTGTTGGAGCAGCAGGACAAGCCCGCCATCCCGCCCGCTGCTTTCCTGCTCACCAAAACACAACGCACCCAGGGGAGAGATACCATGGTAAATAGGTAACCTATTTACCATGGTATCCCTCCCCTGCGGCGGCTGCTCTTGATCTCCGTGAACGCACCCGCTGTCACATTGAAGCGCTTGAAAACACAGCACAACATTCCCTAATAACACTTGCAATGCATTATGACTTAAAAGGTATGACTTTAAGTCTATGACATTATTATTTATTGATTTTATTTTGTTTTATTTCTTTGATCACCAACTGCCACGACAACACACTCGTTTTTTTTTTTATGCAGTACCCCTGACGAACTTCACCCATTGATCGCATCGTACCGGCTCTTAAGGTAGCTTGTGTTGGAGCAGCAGGACAAGCCCGCCATCCCGCCCGCTGCTTTCCTGCTCACCAAAACACAACGCACCCAGGGGAGAGATACCATGGTAAATAGGTAACCTATTTACCATGGTATCCCTCCCCTGCGGCGGCTGCTCTTGATCTCCGTGAACGCACCCGCTGTCACATTGAAGCGCTTGAAAACACAGCACAACATTCCCTAATAACACTTGCAATGCATTATGACTTAAAAGGTATGACTTTAAGTCTATGACATTATTATTTATTGATTTTATTTTGTTTTATTTCTTTGATCACCAACTGCCGCGACAACACACTCGTTTTTTTATGCAGTACACTCTTAGAAAAAAGGGTACAATATAGAACCCTAAAAGGTTCTATCTGCTGGTATAGATTTGGAACCATTTTGAAGTGCTATATGGAACCTTTTAAAATGGTTCTTTGGAAGAACCCTGCATTAGAGGTTTAATAAAGAACCACCATGGTTCTTATATTAATGGTATAATACAGAACCATATTGGTTCCTCTGAAGAACCTTCTATTGAGGTTTAATATAGAACCATAAGAGTTACACTATTGAACCTTACAATTAACATTCTATGGAGGGTTGTTTGGTTCATCTGAGAAAAAAACAAATGTATACCGTTAAGAGCTCTTCACATCCTTTAGAATCCCCCAACCTCAGAAGTGTAAGTGCTTTGATAAATCACTCAATTCAGGATGCCAACAATTTATTTATTAAACATTTATATAACAATTTATTGTTTTTACAGGTTAAACCATTAGAGTAGTTTCAGGTTTAGTTATATACAGTTTTACACCGTTTTATTCAACCTGTGTGTTTTTAATAATTAAACCATATTATTTACACAGTGAAAAAAAGGGTCTCGCAGCAAACTGGAAAATAAATCTATGCATCCCACAGATTTTCCTGAAACTTACACAAAATACATTTTCAAGAACATGTAATAGACCTTGAAAAAGCTGAGATAAAATGTATATTGAAACTGATGAACGTGGGTTTCTTTTTTCTTATTCATTTTTTGGTGGCACAAATTAGAAGAGCTACAGTACAGTATTTAGATCAGAGCTTATTATGAGTTTATGATATCTATAAATTAAGACTGAATGTTTATTAGTTTTTTGAGATCAAAACTTCTATTAAAAACTATTTACATTTGTTATAAACAATTAATTTTCTAATCAGCCATTTACATTTAAAATAAATACTTTTTTTATATGTACAATTACATTTTTATATCAAATATTCTGTTTTTGTAATCAAATTAAATAGTTGACACAATAAATTCATTTAATTTCAGATTAAATGTTAAAATGGCATTCCATCAGATCAATATAATTATTCCCAAAGTAAAAGTGCAGTTATTTGACTGTACATCTTTAACACTGGCAAAGGTACTTTGTCAGAGATACTCAGCTTCATGAAGTACCTTTCCATGAAAGTCAGACAATTTTTTAGAGCTTTAGGATACTCAATGCCCAAGGAAAAATAAAGAGAAAAAATACATTCAACAGCAAGGGTGATATCCATTCCTGGATAATCACTGAGTATCTCAATTCCATCAACACAAACAGAGATGTCATCTGCTGCCAATGGGCTTGTTGTTCCCTTGAAAACGATAGTTGGCGTAGGTGATGGTGGTACCTGTATAGATTTTAAAATAATAATTAATAACTTTATTCAACAATAAATTATGTGAAATTGTACTTCAGCAGCATCTCACCATACCTACAAGCAGTGGCGGCTCGTGTGGTGGGGCTGCGGCTACTTTAAAGGGATAATATTATTCGTAATATTCCTCCCTTTAAAAACATTTTAACTGTCGGATCTCACTTAAAACAGCGAGGAACGTCTTAAACTCCTGTTAATTGCCTACAAGTCTCCCTCATAATTCATTAAGTACACATTTATGGCAAGCCAAATTAAGAGATACCTTTAAATATTTAACAGATATCTTTAAATATTTCAAAATATCCTTAAATCAGTTGAATATATCTTAAAATATTTTGAAATAATTAGAGATATCTTAACATATTTTATGATATCTCAAAATGGTTTACAGATATCAGGAATTAATTTGGAGATATCTCAAACTCATTTTGAGATATCTCTAAACGATAATTTGACTTTGTATTTAACATTGAAAACATCAATTCAGTTAAGCTACATTTAAAAAGTAGAGCTCAATTAACTTACTTGGTCAACAACAAACAGATTTTCCCTCTCTCGAAACAAAGCTGGCAACAGCAACAATGCAGCATTCATTCTCAGTCCTACAAATAGGGTATCAGATCATATACAAAGTACAAAGCAAACGGAAGAATGTTGAGCAACCCTGGTCTGAGAGGTACAGGATCTTTGGCTTTGCATTCCACCAGTGCTCTCAGTTACATTCATGAATTCATTATTTGCTAAACTGCACAGATAAAGAATAGTTTAAATGATTTAAAGGTACCTAAAAAAAAAACACACACACGACTGTAGCTCTCCAGGACCAGGACTGACCACCACTGATACAAACGTTATTGTGGATTGGAGCAAAAAAATGTTAAGAACAGTATCAACAAAGTTTCTAAAAATCTGTTCATGCAGGTTTTTCGCATTGGTTTTTATGCCCCTGTGAGAGTTAAATACCAGCTATCTTCCCCATGAAATATTATGCTCCAAGTGTATGAAATGAAGTTGCATCATTTTCTGTTTAATAGTTATTTATAGATCCTATTCTGAGATAGGTCAAAACAATTTGATGTACAATAAATATTTCTTATACATTACCATTTCCCTGTGTCTTATCTGAAGCATCTTCAATGTAGGACATCACAGTAGTTAGAAGATGCCCACTAGAAAGTCTGAAAATAGCATCTACCATTCTGGATAGGCCACTCATTAGGTTCCGTTCCAAGTTTACTCCAAAAAGTAGTTCTACTTCGTGCAACAGCTAAAATACAGATGCTAAAGTTATTATTATATTTATTTATTTATCATATGCCTTTATCCAAGGCGATATACACAGCTGTAAAAAAGAGTTGAATACTTACAAATAATGTAGAAGTTAAAAAAATCAATAAATAAAACAAAATCAAACTAAACTGAATGCGAGCAGAAAGAAGTTGCATGGGAAAAACCAGGAGCAGTGGAGTTTTGTAAAAGCTGGAGCAGGTGGATTGCTGATGCAGAAAGGTCACCTAGGAGGACTAATTAAAGTGATTATACATGCTTATAACTAAAAATATTAATTTCTCATCAATCACCATAGTAGAATAAAAACTAGTACCTACCAGTTTAGGATGCTTTAGGAATGGAAACAGACCAAGGACTTCTTCAGTGGACTTCTTCTCCATCATTCTTTCCCGAGTGTGTACAGTTCTATTCATGCTGTCACATATGGCTTCAATGTTCGGCCTCAATTTCGTTATTTCTTTTCTTATGGAGTCCAAGTGTTTGGCAATACTATGCTCGTCTTCTCCTGGGAACTCCTCACTTTGCATCTGCAATATGTATCATAACGTTAAGTAATTCAATACTTATGATCAGGCATTTACTGCATGTATTCTCTGTGCTTTTCTTTACTCTGGAAAAATGCTAAAGATCAAGTACTCTCCATGAAAGCCAATTAGCTAATAAACTACACAATCGCATGTATGTACATATATAAAGTATGTAATTCTATTTCAATCTATTTCTGTCAATGCAGATCCAAGAGTTAGGCTTACAGATTCTCTTCTCTTTTTCATGAGCGGTTGCTGTTGCTCTGGTGCACGCTTCCTTCCTCGACCCACAGCACCAAACTTTTTTTTCATGTCTTCTACAGTCTCCACTGAAATAAGTGTCTTTCTCTCTTTTTTGAATTTATTTCTCAGTATTTCAAGTAGAGTAGCCTGAAACAATGATAGAAAGTTAAACCTATGTCCATTATCTGGCTATAAAAAATACATATCAACTAGTAAAAATATATTTAACGCTGCATAATTTTGACAAATTAATGTTTATTCGACTATTTCTTTTATGAATATAACTACCAAATGTATACTCACATATCCAGTTTGGCTGTCATCCCTTAGAAATCTGTACTTACAGCACAAAGTACTTAGCACAGTACTGTACATTATGTGGTCTGGATACCTAAATATACAGATTAGAAAATAATATAGGCATATGAATTGTAAGTGAATTATAAGAAAAATATATATTTGAGAAATAATGTCATGAAATACAGTTGCATTTTACAATTGCTTTAATTTACAAAAAAAACATGCTGAAAAGCATTATCAAAATGAATTTAATAAAACTTTTTCTCTTGAATAAAATATTGCTGTTATGATAGATTTAAAAAAAAAATAGTAATCATTTTAAAAATGAATATGCTATTTTATGTTATGTAATTATTCTAAAATTGGTTGCCTATGTATCTAAAACAAACACCGAAATCTCAGTTCTTACAGCGTATATTTGCTGAGGTCATCAAACAGAGTCTGTATTAGAGCTGCACGAAGGGCAGATTTGTCTTTTGATTTGAAACCAATGTCCTTTCTATCAAGGGCCATCTGTACAACTGGAGGAAATATAGGCAATGTATAACATGGGGTCCAAACATGAACACTTGTTGAGGTTTGTGGCACTTCTCTGCATTCTACTGGTAGCACCTTCTCTGAAACAATATGCTCATTTGCTTTTGTTCTATGAAAATACAAAAAACAACAAAAAAAACAATATTTCATAATTTTAATCACCTGAAAATATCTAAAGACTTGATATTTAAACAGAGCCTTATAATATAACAGCCATATTAATTTTCTACACAGAAGTTTAAAACCATACATTCCCAGTCCTCATTTTCAGGAATTAAACTAGTGAAAAATACCTCTCTCTCTCTCTCTCTCTCTCTCTCTGAGGATTGTGGGAGGGCTCTGCTGCGGCAGGGTTTGTGAGCTGTGTGAGAGCGGTAGTGGTGAATTTATGGCCATTTACTTATATATTTATTTATTATATATTTATTTAAACGTTTTTTAAAAGTATTTTTTCTATTCTTAGTACTTTTTAAACGTTTTAGCCAGTGTGTGCCCAAAGATGGGCTCCCACTCCGGTGGGTTGGGGGGGCTTACTAGGCGCCACGGTTTTAAAGTTTTTTCCGAAAATAATGATTCTGTTGAAGATGTGCTGCTTGCCGTGGGGCGGGTGGTCGGTTTTGAAAAAATCAAATCCGCCTCACGGATGAACAAAGCTATAGTCGTTTTTCTTAATCAAGAAAATCTGGTTAACAAAATTGTGGAAGAGGGATTTATGTTGAATGATTCTTTGGTAACTGTAACACCGTTATCTACGCCTCTTACCAAAGTGATATTGTCGAATATTCCCCCTTTTATTAATAATTCATTGATTGAAAGAGAACTTTCCAGATATGGTAAAATAATGTCGCCGATTAAAATGATTCCCCTTGGATGTAAAAATCCAGAAATTAAACACGTTATGTCTTTTAGGAGACAAGTTTTTGTACTACTTGATAACCCGGAAAAAAGTTTAAATGTAGCTTGGCGTTTTAATATAGAGGGCAGGGATTATGTTGTTTTTGCTAGCACAGAGGTTTTTAAATGTTTTTCTTGCGGGGAACAGGGGCATCTTAAACGGACCTGCCCCAAGCTACAAACTGAAGCAGGGACAAGTAGTCGTAATGATGACGGGGAGGCGGCCGCGGTTGTTCAGAGAGCGGAGGTGGAGGAGCCGCCGAGACCTGAGCCGCGGCCCAGGAGGAAGAGACCGGAGGAGCCGGGTACCAGCGCGGCTGCAGCCGAACCGGGGGCTGCAGCGCCGGCCGACGCAGACAAGGAGGGGGTGTACGCTGCAGTCATTAAGAAAAGAAAATTAAAAAAAAGAACATCTGCTGCTGCCGACCCGGCGGCGGGTGAGGAAGAGTCTGTGTGGGGGCCCATTATGGTATCTCACGACAGCGGCGTAGGGTCTCAACCCTCCGCTGTGGTGGAGCCGAGCACCGGGTCTGAAGGGCAAGAGAAAGGCGGGCCTCAACCCGCGGATCTCTTGTCTGAGGACTCGGTGCAGGAAGGGAGCGATGTTGGGGGTGATAGCCTCGGGGCTCAGGCAGGCCCTGTTGATGTCCCCCCCAGTGATGAGACTCCTCAGCCTGCTGGGTCGGTAGCGGAGATGCCGGCGGCTGATGGAGATTCTGCGGGCGAGGAGGAGGACGGATCGGCGGGATCGGAAGAGGATGGATGGGAGGACGGGCTCTCCGACACCTCGCAGCTCTCTGACATCACGGCCAGCCAAAGGGGGAAACTGTATTCACTAACAGAGATCAGCGACTTTCTCGAAAAAACAAAAGGTAAGAGGCGAGTAGACATTAAATCCTTCTTCCCAGACCAGAAACTGTTTTTGTGTTCTGCAGATTTAATTTTAAGGAAATCGACTATAATTGAGTTTGAACAGAAAAAAAGGTTCAGACTTAAAAAATATGTCAGCTTAGTTCGGAAAACGTTAGCCACATCTAAACATTTTTAATGGCTATTTTTATTAAGAATTTTTGTTTTTTAACGTGTTTGTTATTTTTGAATAATCTATTTTTATCAATGGAGAAAATTATTTTAGGCTCTTTTAACGTGAACGGGTGCAGGGATTTTAATAAAAGAGCACAATTATTTGATTTTTTAAACAGTAAGCATTCAAACGTGATTTTATTGCAGGAGACACACTCAGACAGCAGTAATCAGTCTCACTGGCAGTCTGAGTGGAGGGGCGACTGCATTTTAAGCCACGGTTCTAATTTTAGTGCTGGGGTTGCTGTTTTATTTTCTCCAGGATTTGGGGCGGAGATTTTATCTATTGAGGAGATTATTCAAGGTCGACTTTTAAAAGTACAAATAAAACACGCTGGTATTTTTATTGATTTTATTAATATTTATGCACCAAATGTTGGGGAGGAGAGGATTTTATTTTTTAAAAAGCTCAGTCAGGTACTCAGGGGTTGCAGTACAGATAATTTGCTCGTGGTGGGGGGAGATTTTAATTGTACTATGGATTTTAATAAAGATAGAAACCACGGGGAACCCCATCCCCAATCTGTCAGGGAGCTGGCCACTGTATTAAATATTTTTGACCTGGTTGACATTTGGAGGATTTTTCATCCCACAAGTAGACAGTATACATGGATCAAATGCAATCAAAATCAGCTGTCAGGGGCACGCCTGGATAGGTTCTATACTCCACAGCAGCATATTAACAAATTCATTAAAAGCAGTATAGTACCCAGTAGCCTTTCTGATCATCATTTTGTTTCCGTCACTGTTTCACTGCCAATCCAATCACATTCAAAATCATATTGGCACTTTAATAACAATCTGCTACAGGATAAAAACTTCACTGATTGTTTCGAGTTGTTTTGGAAAAATTGGCAAAATGAAAAAAACAATTATAGTAGTTTAAGACAGTGGTGGGATATAGGGAAGATTCAAATAAAACTTTTCTGTCAACAGTACACACTCAATGTCACCAGGTCAGTGGATGCAGTGGTCAGTGAGCTGGAGAGAGAGATTGTTGAGTTTGAGAGCCAGCTGGCCAGCGAGCGCGATGAGGGGGCGTATCGGGGCCTGCAGGAGAGGAGGCAGCTCCTGGGCAGCCTGCTGGAGAAGAAGGTGAAGGGCTCTCTGCTCAGAGCCCGCTTTACTGAGCTTAAAGATATGGACGCCCCCACAGCCTTCTTCTTCGGCCTGGAGAGGAAGACAGCAGAGCGCAAGACAATGTGCTGTCTGAGGCTGCCCGGGGGGAGAGAGGTCTCCAGCCCTGCGGAGCTCAGGCGTGTTGCAGTGAGCTTTTATTCTGATCTCTACAAGGCTGAGGGCTGCGACCCGGGAGAGATGGAGCGGCTTCTCCAGGGTCTCCCCAGCCTTGACAAGGAGGAGAGCAGCGGACTGGACATTCCGTTGGCATTCCCAGAGCTCACTGCGGCTGTGGTGCAGCTCTCCAAAGGGAAGGCTCCCGGACTGGATGGACTGCCTGCAGAATTTTACCAGAAGTTTTGGAACTGTGTTGGTGAGGACCTGTACCAGGTCCTGCAGGAATGTGTCCGGGATGGGGAGCTGCCGCTGAGCTGCCGCAGGGCAGTGATAACACTGCTACCCAAGAAAGGAGACCTCTGTAACATCAAGAACTGGCGCCCTGTCTCCTTGCTGTGCTCCGATTATAAACTACTTTCCAAGACTCTCGCTAATCGCCTAAAGACCAAGATTGGATCAGTGGTGCACACAGACCAGTCATACTGTGTGCGTGAGAGATCGATTTTTGATAATTTGTTTTTATTAAGAGATCTTTTTAATGTAGCCAAAGTTTTTAATGTTGATTTTGGTCTAATTTCGCTTGATCAAGAAAAAGCTTTTGATAGAGTTGACCATGAGTATCTGTTTCGTGTTTTAAAAGCATTTGGTTTTGGCCCTGTTTTTACTTCTTTTATAAGACTCCTTTATCACAATGTTTTTAGTGTTGTGAAGATTAATAACAGTTTGACTGTCCCCTTCCCTGTGCAGAGGGGGATACGGCAGGGCTGCTCCCTCTCAGGGATGCTCTATGCCCTCTCTATAGAGCCCCTGTTACACCAGCTGAGGGAGAAACTGCCTGGATTGGCAGTGCCAGCTGCACCCAATGCAACCCCTATTAAACTCTCCGCATATGCTGACGATCTCAGCGTGTTTGTTACAACTGACCAAGACGTCGCTGTGCTGGAGTCACGCATTATAATGTATGAAAAGGCAACCTCAGCACGAGTAAACTGGGCAAAAAGTGAAGCTTTTCTTGTTGGCAGCTGGGAGGATACCCCCCCTCCTTTACTGCCTTCGTTTTTAAGCTGGAGTAAAACTGGGGTCAAACTTTTAGGTATTTATTTTGGGAATGAGCAATTCATGCAGCAGAATTGGGAGGGGCTGCTGGACAGGGTGAAGGGGAGGCTGCAGAGCTGGCAGTGGCTCCTCTCTCGGCTCTCCTTCAGGGGCAGGGTCCTCATCATTAACAATCTTGTCGCCTCCATGCTTTGGCATAAGCTGGTGTGCCTGGATCCTCCCCTGTTTTTGTTAAACGAAATACAGAAATGCCTGGTGCAGTTTTTTTGGAGCGGGCATCACTGGCTGCGCCCGGCTGTTTTGTATCTCCCCCGTGAGGAGGGAGGGCAGGGGCTCATTGATATCCCTAGCAGGATGGCAGCGTTTAGGCTGCAGGCTGCCCAGAGACTGCTGTACACACCACAGCTGAGCTGGAGAGACCTGGCGTTTTGTTTGTTGCAGAAGGCAGGGAGGCTGGGCTTTGACAGACATTTGTTTTTAATATCTCTTGATTGTTTTAGTGATGCAGGGTTGGAGGGTTTTTATAAGAATCTTTTAAATGCTTGGAGACTTTTAAAGATCACAAGGTCAGAAGAATCACAGAGCACACAGTGGGTTTTTGAAGAGCCCCTGTTTTTTAACCCCATTTTTAAATGCGAGGTTTTTAGCTCTGTTTTTTTATCCACTTTGTTTTTTAAAGCCGGTTTTACCAAACTGGGGCATTTAATTGACTTTAATCTTTTTAGTTGGAAAGCCAGCAGGGTTTTAACCCCTGCACTGAATATTAGATCAGAGCGTTTCCTGGAGAAGGTGCTGAGTGATCTCCAGGCATCTCTCTGTCCAGCACTCTCCCAGTTTCTGAGCAGGTTTCTGGCGGAGCGCGTGGCTCCAGAGCAGGAACCCCTGTTCCCCGCAGTGCTGGTCTCCCCTTCAGTGACAGTGGAGGAGGAGGAGGAGGAGCCGGCTGGAAAGCTGCTGTCACTTAGGAAGGTCACTGAGGTGGCCTTCCACACAATTGAGAAAAAGGCATTGTATGAGATCTGTGTGAAAACCAGACATTTTAATAAGCTGAAAGACCTGGTGGACACTAAGTGGAGGGCTCACCTTAGTGTCCCTGTTGATGAAGTTCCTGCCTGGAGGGTGCTGTATAAGCTTCCCTTGCCTAAGCGCTCCGGAGACCTGCAATGGAGAGTGCTGCATGGCATTTTTGCCACAAACCGTTATCTTAGCCGAGTGGAACCGGGGGTCAGTGTCCAGTGCCCCTTCTGTCCCGCGGAAGAGACTGTTTTCCATTTGTTTGTGGATTGCCCTCGGCTGCAGCCCTTCTTTTTGTTTTTAGAGAACCTGCTGGCTTCCTTGGGGGTTACTTTTACTAAAACTTTTTTTGTTTTTAGTGTAAAGTATAGTTTTGCACGGAGGGATAGGTGCTCATTGGTTAACTTTGTCCTTGGTCAGGCGAAATTAGCTATTTTAAAATCCCGAAAAAATAAGATTTTAGCCACTGGTTTTATAGATCCTATTAGTGTTTTTAGGATCCTGATGGTCTCCAGGATCAAAATGGAATTTGCTTATTTTAAAATGGTGCACGACCTGGACAATTTTGAGAGTCGTTGGTGCATTGGGGAGGGGGTGTGTGCCGTGACTGAGGAGGGGCAGCTTGTTATGCTCTTGTGAGAAACTATGAAAGACTAAGATCTCATTGAACTGGACTTTTTGAAACTGGGATGAGAAATGTTGGATTTGTTATGTTTTTTTGCACCAGTGGTTTTTTTTTGTTTGTTTTGGCTTTATTTAGTTTTTATAATTGTTTTCTAATTTATAGAATAAAGGGATTTTAAAAGTCAAAGTCTCTCTCTCTCTCTCTCTCTCTCTCTCTCTCTCTCTCTCTCTCTCTCTCTCTCTCTCTCTCTCTCTCTGTGTGTTTCCATAAAGAAATGTACTCCCATAATATACATCTTTCTTACAATACAACATTACAATACAAAAAGCGTACTGGTAGTAGTAATTTATACTTTTCAAAGTGATTCCTGTATAGTATGTGGTATTTAAATGTAAATACTAAAACACAACAATAGACTAACATAATGTATAATATATTTGTCATTACATACCTTTTAAGGTTCTCGAGAGCCTTTAAAAATTTGACTTGGTCCTTCATAGTTCGGAAGATCTTTCCAATCATATGTTCTGTCAGACCTAAAAGAGTCTCACCATCTATTTCTTCACCTAATGAACAAAAAAGCATAAAATTAATCAGAAAAATAAGCACCAATGTTAACCTGCCATTGTAATTAATATCACAGTTTTAAATGCAAGCAGTACCTTATACACAGTATGATGAGGTGCAATATATAAACATCCATCACTGTCTTCATAAGCATCTAGTGCATGGTAGTCAACTTCATTGCCAGGTGTTAATGTACACCACTCATGCAAAGCCTCTATTTTGAAGGCATGAAGGTGAGAATTAAATTCCAGAGCAAAATACAGTTTCCCACACAAAATCCATGTACACCTAAACTGAATGATATGCAAGATTTTGAAAAAAATGGGTAAATCCTCATGGACTACATCGACAATGAAGTAATCCTTGACTTCGTATTTCACGTGATCCACAGTTAGTTTCTTTACTTTCAGTATGGTTTCATCAGCTTCAAGTTCACTGGCTTGAATATTGCATTTTTCAAGAATAATATCTTTCAAAGATGTAGATGATAGCTGAACAACACAAGACCCTTCTTGCTCATATGACTGATGCAAAGCATCTGCACAACAAAAATCCCAACACTGTCTTTGTTGATGTCTTTTTGCTAAAGTAAAGCAGATGTTCCGGAAGTTCCACACATTTCTTGCAAGCCGCTTAAAGTACTGGTGCTTTCCTTCAAAACGTAAGCACCAAAGTGATCAAAGTGGTCCAAATTCAGCTAGCAATCTGGGGTAGTGTACCAAGTAATGCAATTTTGGTATAAAATTACCAGGATACAGTCTATTAAATTCGCTGAGAAATTCTCCAATTAAAATCTGCAAATGTGAAAGTGACGACTTTTTCACAACAGGAGACATTACAAAGTCTACTATTTCACGAACCGGCGTAGATTTAGCTAGGGACGGTAGGGACATGTCCCTACCAATGTCAAGGGACCGTTGAATTGTCCCTACCAATAATTTTGATAAATCTTAAACGTCTTTTGTCAAGTCATTTTATCTGCTCCACAAAGGGTTAACTCTCTCAAGCCCCCCGCCCCTCCCCCTCGTTAGTCCTCCCTCCTCCAAAAAAAACAAAACAAAAAAAAACGCTAATTTGATTGGCTTTGGCCCTTCCATACTGCATCACTGTAACACGGACTCAGTGCGTGGCTGACGTCAGGGACCAGCAGAGTGTGTTGTTTTCATTGAAGTGCGAAAGTGCACAAGGACTCGGGAGTGAAAGGTAAATCTCCGGGTTTAAAATAAAAAAAAAAAATTCTAGTCATTCTTAAACGGTGTACATTGTGCCATAATTTTCACATTTATTTTAAAAAATAAGAATAAATATAATCAGTTTAATTCGATGTTTGTGTTTGTTGGTTAATGCGTTGTCATATTATTTCAATCCTCCTTCCTCCCTTTGTAACTAACTTACTCCTTGCTTGATATTTTTGTATCGTGTGTGTAAAAAGCGAACACGAACATATGTATTTGATTGAATGGACAGTGTGACTATCCAGGCGGCTAAATAAATGCACTATATTATATAGGCAGTAATAAAAAATATATAAAAAGTCAAATTAATGGTGGGGGGGGGGGGGGGGACGGACAACGACAGATATACAAATAAATTTCAGTGTGGCGTGAGTAAAAAAAAGGTTGAGAACCGCTGGTTTAGGCTGGACTCTGGAAAGACGCTCATCTGAAGTTGCCGCTTGCCGGTCAGGTTGATGAGTGTGAGCCACTGACTGAATGAAAGCCAGGTGCCGCGGCTGAAGGTATTGTCAGCTCGTCAGCAACATAGTTTGAGAGAATAAAGCTACCTACCTACCTACCTATTACGTTAGCGACCCATTGCTAGCTGCTAACCCAACGTCCTTGGTGGCTAGCTAGCTTGTTTCACAGCTAAATCATTATGTGTGTGTGTGTGTGTGTGTGTGTGTGTGTGTGTGTGTGTGTGAGAGAGAGAGTGTGCGTGAGCATGTTTTGATATCGTCATTCAACTAACGTTAGCTAATCACTTCAATTTGGCTTTAGGTGACTAAAGCATAATAGCAACCAAAAAATAAAGATGGACATGAGGAAGTTTTTTTTTACAAAAAGTCAAAGTGTAAGTAGGAAGATGTTATTAAAGTAATAAACACAATTGATAATGATTCTCATAGCAAATGAAAAAATAATTTACTAATGAAGTTAACAGAGTCATACTTTCTCTCTAAACAGCATGCATCAATTTATCATTTTATCAGGCGAGTGAAGCAGTGCAGCCTGGTAAAAGCAGTACAGAGGCAGGTGGAGCAACAGGGTCGCAGGTGGGGTCTGTAATGGCTTAGTGATTATAACAGTGAAAGTGTTAGACTCAGTTTTGAGATATATTATTGTTTGAGGCACATTGTGATATAATAGTAGGCTAATGCTGTATAGTAATACTCAGCAAATAAAGTTAGCATAGCCATATATTTTCTCTCTATATGGCATGCATCAATTTATTATTTTATCAGGTGAATGAAGCAATGCACCCAGGTACGAGCAGCAGCACAGACACAGGAGTGGCAGGCAGAGCACGTGAGCGTGCGTGTGCTCATGCTTGTAGCGCCAGGGGTATTGGTAGCTTACAGTAAGGCTGGGATAGGTTATAATTCAGGTTATTAGTAATTCTACAGCAGGGATGTCAAACCAGCTTCCAGGAGGGACACTTTATCATAGTGTTTTAAGTGTATACCAGCCAACTTCATGTCAATCAAACTGTCCTCGATTCATGTCCAGCATTCATTTCAAGCCACCAGAAGTTACCATTTAATAGCTGTCTACTAAAAAATTTCTTCCCGGGGGGGCATGCCCCCGAACCCCACTAGCGACCGTGACTCCGCCCCCCTACAAAATGGTGTCCCCACCAATGTTCAAACCAAACCTACGCCCTTGACCTCCGGAATGAAGCAACCGGAGGTGGATGGAAAGACTCAATATTGCAGCTACCGGGGCATGCAAGACTCCATATCGTAGATACCGGGCATGCAATTATATATATATATATATATATATATATATATATATATATATATATATATATATATATATATATATATATATATTAATGTTATTTTTTTATTTTTATTTTTTTGGATGTTTGGAGTTTTACTCGCGCATAGTTTTGTATGTTATTTCCGAATTTCTCCTTAGACATGTCTGAAGGGGACACTGTATTACTTAAAATGTGAATTAACGTATTAAAACGTGTTAACTGTGAGCAGTTACCTTGGGAATACACACCAGGTTCAGCCGCATTGATTGGACTAATGTATCTGCAGGCGACCTAAGACTCACCGTTTCCACGGTGTCAGTAGTGCTCAACAGAAAATAATGCATACAGAAAAATATTGTATACTGGCCATGGGCTTTGGTTAGCATACAGTGTCCCCTTCAGACACTAAACAGTGGCCTACAGTTTTATGTTTGTCTGAAAAAAACAACTACAATTGGTATTTTTAATAATCATTAACATGTTCATTATTTCAATATACAAACATGCAGTATTTTGCAATTATTTAAATCCAATCTTCTCCACTGCAGTTAAACTATGGTTGTTTTTCTTATGCACTTGACAGTGGTGGTGGGTGTTTTTGCCAAAAACTGCTTTAAGTGTGTGATGCAGTCTTGTAAGATTTATTGACATTATGTTGATAATCAGAACAACAGGGTTCACCAACCTCGACTAGGTCAGGGTTAACACAGTTGAGCTCAGATGAAACAGCCCATTTGCAATGTACAGTACTGGGTGGCTATTGGTCATTCAGCAGTGTGATGCAAATACCTGCAGTTACCACAAAGCGCTGACCTGAGCACACTTGCTCATTTGCTATTCTAGTTTTCTCCCTGGGATGCTCGTACTTAAATATTTAATATAAATGGACTTTAGTTGGTATATAGGAGGCTGGTGTCTATAGAGTTAACACAAACTGTTTTACAATTTCTGAAAATGAAATTAAGAAGTTGTGAGCGATGGGGATATAAATAGGCCCAATTAATCCCACACCTGCCGCACACCTTCTGTGAATGATGCAATTGTCAGCAAATGATTTACTGACCATCCCAATATAATTTAGGAGCAAAAGAAACATCTGTAATTGGCGTAATTACAGGGATTAATTATAGCATTGTTTCTTTACCGAATATCTCAATCGTCCTGCCTGGGGACAGACGTGAAGTTATGTATATATACATTTAGTGTGCCCAATTATTTTACCCCCGATTTTCTCCCCAATTTGGAATGTCCAATTATTTTTTCTCCTCATCGCAGCAATTCCTTACACAGCTCAGGAGATCCAAAGGTTCAGTGGGCGTCCTCCGATCCCACAACCAAACTATTATCCTCTTTTACACCCAGGAACTCGAGAGCGGATGTCAGCGAGCTACTGACCTCTGGAGGACAAAGGCCAGCCCTGCAGGTGTCCGCTTTTGAGCTCACAGGGCGCCTGGCCAGCAGGGTTCACTGTAGCGCAATGAGGAGAAACAGTCCCTTTTGTTTTTGCTTCCCTAACCCACGGGAGTGCCAGAGCCAATGTTACGCTCCCTTTGGAATTCACAGCGAAGACCGACAACTTTGCACAGCCAGGACGCGAACCTGTGCTGTATGACCACACAACCACGCTTTTACCAGGTGAGCCACTCGAGGACCCCCTGATAGTGTTTTTGAGGTTAAGATTCATTTAAAAGTTATAACTAGCTCTTTATTTTATATATATATATATATATATATATATATATATATATATATATATATTGCACCAGGATGAGTGAACAAAAGGAAAAGTGAAACGAAGAAACTGTAAAAAATGACGACTGGACACCAACCACTAAAAGCTGGTAATTTTAAACTTTAAAGAGAGAGTTTATACCCTCTAAGCGGGCAATTTCTAATCTCTTTATTCATGCCACTGTCTGGTGCTCCAAGGGAGACTACAGTTGGATTTTTATACCAGCTCTGTTATCCCCAGCTGGGGATGAAATCCATTGCGAAGGGGATGAAGTGGAGGTGGCTGTACACACACACACACAATTTGTTACAAACTGTTTATCCAATTGACAGGAAACTTAGCATCAACATTATAGAGTATACATTAATGATAATATACAAGATTGTGAATGTCACACAGTTTTACATACATCTGGATAATCCCTCATCAGACTGTGATTAAACATTTCATTGCTAATTCTTATTCTATCCTGTACATACTGTTGATATGTCATGTTCATCGTTTAGAGTTTACGTGGCAGGAGATGTATATGTATACATAAGCATAGGCAAATTGTAAGCATGGAAAATTCTTTGTTGAGATTTAGTAATGTCTTTCTCAAAGAGACCCAAGTGTAAATGTTTGTCGTAAGCACCATGGATAATAGCATTTACATAATGTCCCGTGACAAGAAATTACATCTAAAATACAAATGTATTTTTTTCAGATTTGTAAAAAAAGACCTGCTTCTCCTGGTGTTGTATCCTTGCTGGACGGAGATGGTGAAGATGCTGGAGGCGGCCAAGCCAGCACAGTATGGGGTAGATTTGACAAGGGACAAGAAAAGGTAATTAGAATTACAACGTGATGTTTAGGAACCTGCATTAGAGAGACAGATAGATTCAAATTATTATTTTTCTCTGTCCCCTTACATTTGTATGCTGTTTGAAATCATATTTTTGTAATAATCTGTGTTCAGGATATGCCATAGACCTAGGTTAGATGAGCCAAAATGTCTTTATATCAGTAGTAACTGTGTATAGCCAGGTATACAATCGGAAACTTAATTCACTTTTGAGTTATTGTCTATGTTTGGTACACAGCTTATCTTCCTGATTTTATTTTTATTTTTTTTAACTTAGGTTCCATTACCAGTGCTGTCCCATAAAAATGAACCATTTTCCTGCCACATTGTTTCACCCTCTGGACATATCAATGATTCAGATCTTTTACACATATCCATCTTATATGGATGTTTTGTGTTTTGTTTATAAAAAATGTGTAAATGTGTAAAGGACTAGGGGTTGTGGTGTTTGTCTGAAGTAAGAGAGTGGTGGTGTAACATCAAATCATTTGCAGCACGAATAAGTCACAGTCACTGGCCATGTCATGCACACTTATTTCTAACTCATTGGTTGATCGAAAATAAGTTTAACATGCAATGGAGTAGTTCATTGGTTTTATACGCTCCCTTTAAAGATGTAATAAACAATCTCATTCAGTGGGATCTCTTTTCAGAGTGTGCAGTAGCAGAAGGGGATTGTGGGAATGTGTGGAGCTAAGGAAGGTAGAAGGAGATGCGCAGTAGAAACCCTGGGATATGTTTACACAATGAACTAATTTGTGAATGAATATCGTTGGTGTTAATTAAAGTTAATAAGACAAAATATTTTAGTGTAAAATTATACTTGATGGTGGGGTACTGCCTTTTTTAATTTTTACAGAGATGTCATTTTTTAAATCTTATTGCTATCTTACCAGAAGGCCACCTCCCCTCCAGACATTCCGATCAGAGAAAAGAGACAATTCGAAGCCAACCCAAAGAGACGTCCAAGACCTTGTCTGGGCTGCCTATCTGTAATATCAGCTAAAAAGGAGGCTCCTGTAACAGTAAGTTATCTTTCCTGTAGCCATTCCCTAGACTGCAGTGTTATGTGGCACTTCATTACCAAATCAATCAGAAAACATGTCATCTTCAGTTAGTCCATTTTTTTAATTTGTTTTTTAAAAATCAATTAAAAGATATTTAAACTTGTCAGTTTTTGTTTACATTGCATTATTTTGGAACTCTTAATACAATTATTGATAATAGAAACAACTTTGCAAATGCCATTACTATTTTTCAGATTCCTAGGATGAAACCGGACAGCGTGTGTTGTCTTCGCCCTCCAGAGTCAGCCCTGGGGTGGTAGCGGTGAACTGAGCATAATAAAATAATTGGCCATTCCAAATTGGGGAGAAAATAATAAAAAATAATTGGCAACGACTAAATTTATAAAAAAAAAAAAAAAAAAGTGAAATGCTTCAGTTTTTACAAGCTTGATTAATATGCCCCTATTTACCAGATAGAGGGGTCTACTATTCAATGGTTCTATAGAATGTTGACACACGCTGATGAAAAAATAGCACCATCTAGATTTCTTCCTTATCAAGCAACTAAATCAGACACCATATATCTTGTGATCGTAGCAGATTTTGCCCATTTTGAGGATACGTGATACCAAACATTAAACAAACTACATGGGAAGTTTTATTAAAAGGATTCTCACCTTTCCCCAGCATACAGCTGATCCTGTCCTAATGTGAAGGTGGATCCAACAAGTGACGTCGTGATCCTGCCAGTCGAAGTGCAGAAAAATCACAGTCAAATGCATGTTGGCCTGATAACCAAATATTGTTCTTTTTTTTTTTTTTTTTTTTTAAATCCTGCGCTAGTAAATCATGTATCTGTGTCAGGATAGCATATACAGCATGCTCATGCCTAAGTAAACAAACATTTTAAGAACATAAGAAAGTTTACAAACGAGAGGAGGCCATTCGGCCCATCTTGCTCTTTTGGTTGTTAGTAGCTTATTGATCCCAGAATCTCATCAAGCAGCTTCTTGAAGGATCCCAGGGTGTCGGCTTCAACAACATTACTGGGGAGCGGGTTCCAAACCCTCACAATTCTCTGTGTAGAAAAGTGCCTCCTATTTTCTGTTCTGAATGCCCCTTTATCTAATCTCCATTTGTGACTCCTGGTCCTTGTCGAAAAAGTCCTCTGGGTCGACATTGTCAATACCTTTTAGCATTTTGAATGCTTGAATCAGATCACCGCGTAGTCTTCTTTGTTCGAGACTGAATAGATTCAATTCTTTTAGCCTGTCTGCATACGACATGCCTTTTAAACCCGGGATAATTCTGGTCGCTCTTCTTTGCACTCTTTCTTGAGCAGCAATATCCTTTTTGTAACGAGGTGACCAGAACAATATTCTAGATGAGGTCTTACTAATGCATTGTAAAGTTTTAACATTACTTCCCTTGATTTAAATTCAACACTTATCACAATATATCCGAGCATCTTGTTGGCCTTTTTTTATAGCTTCCCCACATTGTCTAGATGAAGACATTTTAATAAAGAACAAAAATAAAAATCACTTTGTTCTTGAGTTTATTTTGGTATCTTTTGAAATTGGTATTTTTCTTGTGTGTGTTTGTGTATATGCATGTGTGTGAAGGATGTGGGTTGGTGGGAGGGTGTTCATTTTAATGGATTTATGTCTTTTTAAGACAGAATGCTTTTGACAGCTGTTTTGTTGTGTTCACAAAGCTTTAACACTTGAATAAGTCCTTGAGAATTTCATGCAATCTTTTAAAGGTTTTCTGACCTGTAAATTAGTCCTACAACCACACAATGTCAGTGGAGTACACCTAATATGTGTAATTAACAATAATTAAACATTACCAATTTTGACATGATGAATTAACTCACAGAAAGGGCAATATTTTAAAAAAATATATCTCTGGTTGCAATTTGGTTTTTAACATCAGGGAAATGATTCATCTATATGCTAAGGGTTGCAACTTTAAGATCTCTTTTTTCAGTAATTTCAAATGTCTGTCTACTAAAGCCTTTCTATAATGTTCTAAAGATAAATGGCAGATTATGAAAAATATATTGTCGTCACAGTGCATGACTGCAAATGGGTACTGATGTACATTTTGTAATCTGGCACAGTCATGTTTATTTTCTTTTTCTAAAACCAAAAGCCTTGATTGCCTCAATTTCTATAGCTATAATTACTCATTAGCCAATAGTTAATGTGTTAATAACTTATTTATTCTTTAGATCAGTTTATGGGGAATTTGTATTTGGTCATGTGGACATCTGGAGGTTATAGGACGGACTGACTTATCATTATATATATATATATATATATATATATATATATATATATATATATATATATATATATATATATACACAGTGACACTCAAAAGTATTCACCCCCCTTGGACTTTTCCACATTTTATTGTGTTACAAATGGAATCAAAATGGATTTAATTAGGAGTTTTTGCTACTGATCAACACAAAAAGTGAAAAGTGAAAAATAAAATCTACAAATTGTTCTAAATTAATTACAAATATAAAACTGAAAATAATTGATTGCATAAGTATTCACTCCCTTTGCTATGACACACCTAAATAAGCTCTGGTGCAACCAATTGTCTTTAGAAGTCACATAATTAGTTGAATGGTGTCCACCTGTGTGCAATTAAGGTGTTTCACATGATTTCAGGTTAAATACACCTGTCTCTGGGAGGTCCCACAGTTGGTTAGTACATTTCCTAACAAAAACTACATCATGAAGATGAAGGAACATTCAAAGCAAATCCGGAATAAGGTTCTTCAAAAGCACCAATCGGGTAGGATATAAGAACATTTCCAAGGCATTGAATATCCCCCGGAGCACAGTAAAGTCCATTATTAAGAAATGGAGAGAATATGGCACAACTGTGAATCTGTCTAGAAAAGGCTGTCCTCAAAAACTGAGTATCCGGGCGAGAAGGGCACTAGCCAGGGAGGCCACCAAGAGGCCTATGGCAACTCTAAAGGAGTTACAGTCTTCCACGGCTGAGCTGGGAGACACTGTGCATACGGCAACAATAGCCCGGGTGCTTTACAAAACTGGCCTTTATGGGAGAGTGGCAAAAAGAAAGCCATTGTTGAAAAAAACTTGCATCAAATCTCGGCTAGAGTTTGCCAGAAGGCATGTGAGAGACTCTGAGACCAAGTGGAAGAAGATTCTATGGTGTGATGAGACCAAAATAGAGCTTTTTGGCCACAACGCTAAGCGCTATGTTTGGCGCAAGCCTAACACCGCACATCATCCTGAGAACACCATCCCTACCGTGAAGCATGGTGGTGGCAGCATCATGCTATGGGGATGCTTCTCTGCGTCAGGGCCTGGAAAGCTCGTGAAGATGCAAAAATTGCAGTGTCCAGATGTGCAAAGCTGGTAGAGACTTATACAAATAGACTCGTGGCTGTAATTGCTGCCAAAGGTGCCTCTACCAAATATTGACTCAAGGGGGTGAATACTTATGCAATCAATTATTTTCTGTTTTGTATTTGTAATTAATTTAGAACAATTTGTAGATTTTATTTTTCACTTTGACATTATGGACTTTTTTGTGTTGTTCAGTGGCAAAAACTCATAATTAAATCCATTATGCAGCTGATGCATAGTTCACTCACCCTAGTCTCTGTAAGTCCAGAAGTTACATAAATATTAAGTATTATTTAATCCATCAATACTTCAACATTCGTAAAAGATCTTCACTCCAAATCTCACTTTATAGGCTTTACAGTACACCAAACTGCTATATCATTCTCTTGCTGTTTTGTGAGGTTTTTGAAATTGAGAGGAGCCCTAAGCTAAACTGCTATATAACATCCTGCAACATGCTTGTGGTTCAGTGTTGAGCTCTGAAGATGAGGTCACTGCTGCTTGTCTGCCTGCTTGTGGTCACACTGACTGTGGCTATTCCTGCCCCTATGTAGAGGGGTCTGAAACAGACAAAACAATGAAGGTTGGTAGAAATAGATAAAATTGTATTCTTAAAACTATGTATTTATTTGCATTACTTATTATTTAAACTGAACAAAATTAACTCTAATGAAACTCGTATTTCTAACTTGAGACATAGTATCCATTGAAAGTTAATTTCTGCAGATATATGGTAGTTCCATTCAAGGTGAAACAACTTCTAACGTAAGAAAGAAAAACATTTTACTCACTTGCAGGCAATATTCCCATATTCTAGATATTTATCTTCTAGGGTAAAACCACAAGAAACTAATCCAGGTAGACCAGAATTTTAACTGAAGTCCTTATCAACCTTGCCTATATGTTGCTGCAGGTCTTCAAAGGATGTTGGGTAATGATTACTGTGAAAAACGTTTTCTCATTTCACAGGAAGAGCAATTCCATTCTACCCAGTGTAGGGACTGTGAGCATGTGTTAATGCCATTCATGCAATCTTATTAGGTGTGGCTGAAACACTGAAATAATAAGGAACTTGCAGCACTCTCCTCTCCCAGATCACCAAAGATGTTTTACTTTCTTTTTTTTTGTGTGTGCTGAAAGTCAATTTCAATTTCTTATGTATATTATACTGTATCTGGATAATCATTTAAACAAATCTTGTTATATCATGATATTTTAATATATTTTATATAAATGTTGTATTAGGCTGTGTGGTCCAGTGGTTAAAGAACAGGGCTTGTAACCAGGTTCCCGGTTCAAATCCCACCTCAGCCACTGACTCATTGTGTGATCCTGAGCAAGTCACTTAACCTCCTTGTGCTCTGTCTTTTGGGTGAGACGTAATTGTAAGTGACTCTGCAGCTGATGCATAGTTCACACACCCTAGTCTCTGTAAGTCGCCTTGGATAAAGGCGTCTGCTAAAATAAACAAATAATAATACTATTCTTTTCTTACCCAAGTGTGAACTATTTAAATAATATCCCTGATACCGATATAGTAAATGGAAGTGCACAACAAGTAAGGTTTATGAAATGATGTGGTTAGCCCCACCCACTTTAAATTATTTGGTTAACCCCGCCCATTGGCGACTCATGGCTTGAAAAACTGGTGGGGCACAGCACCCCCATCACCACCCCCCCCCCCCCCCCCCGAAAAAAAAAAATGCTCAAACCCGATGCCCGAATTTAACCATTTTTATGTAAACATTAAGCTAGCTTTCTAAGATTACCAGATATTTCATCACAAACAGTTCTACGCCAGATTGTCACAATCAAGAGAGCTGCAAACAACACTTTACAGGCAAGAGTCTCTTATCGACAGACATCTACACCTGCACTAACCTGAGCGTTTGAAATGGAAGGATCGTCACACTCTTGTGCTGTTCGTAACATTCTGAACTACAGAAGAGTCAGGTTCGGTTTCTGTTGATGTCTCTGACGTTGGAGGTTTAGCTTTTTTGTTGTAGAAAAACTCCAAACGTAGCTGTATTTTTGCCATTTTAACAGGGCTCAAATTCACTCCGTTTTAGCACATATTTTCGCTGACTGAAAAAGTGAAAGTCTCACACGAGAACAAATATAACGGTGAAGGGTCTTAGACACTCTTTGTTATGTTATTATGTTTTGAAAGTTTGAAATAAACTGCGCATTTTTAAATAATAAACCCTGGCAACAGTGGCGTAGCCAGGATTTTTTTTCGGGAGAGGGTGGCAATGGTAACTTTTTTAAGGTGAATAGTCACAGTGGTGAAATTGGCAACCTGATTTCTTATTAGTGCATTGACGTTTTATTTTCGAAAAATAAAGAACTTTTTTTTTTTAACAGAAGATCCAATAACCAAATACACTGTTGTGCAAAATAGTTAAAAAGAGAGATTCAGTTCAGAACACTTCCGTTTAAAAACTAAAAAGGAAATACGAAGCAAAGGACTTGAACTTTTAACATGCGCATCAGATTTCAATTTCACATTATGATAATAAGTAACTATATATAATTTCATTCGTACTTATGGTTGTTCATTTCACATTTGGTGTTCAAAGCAAAGCAAACCATTTTATTTAATTTCACAAATCCTGACTAATGTAATTACTCTTTGACTGACGCAGGACTGCCGATGGTACCTAATCTTCTGGAGGTTCGGGGGAGGAGGGACTTGTGTACACAGTTGCATTAACTACATTGTATAACTACAGCGCCTTTAAACACAAAAACATGTACAAACAGCTGATCCAACAAAAAACTTGGTTGATTGACAGCAAATCCAACCACTCATTTTTTTTTGGTATCACACTGCACTGACATTCGCTGACGGACACGTTGTAGCCTAAACAAATAATCAGAATGAAAACAAGTAGGTAATCGAACTCAGGAATTGAAACAGTTTTGCCGGTTTTCTCTCAGCAGCGTCCAGAACTGTTTTCATTCTGATTTATTTCTTTAGTTATTCAATTAATAACAGGTTGTACATTTACCACTCCATCTCCAAGACCTGGATGGACTTGGTTACCGTCCCTTGATGAAGCTGGCTGCACAATCCGTGAAAAATAATAATCTTATTAGTAGGCTGGCTGCTGGAGAGGTCAGCTGGCAATAAGATATGTCATGAGGCGAGTGCATTCTATGTAAATACATAGGCTACTCCTCATTACATAGTAGATGTCCTCTACCACATCTATGTGTGTAGTAGCTAGGCTACATAGCATATACAGTAATGATAGCATATATGTTTCATGCATCTGTGTTTGGGGTTGAGCAAGTACAGCTTGCTTATGTATTCTCATTGGTTGATAGCAACGCGGTAAATAAAAAAGTTCTTTCCGTGAGCGAAAAGAAAAATCAGCGCCGCCCATGCCACGTCCGCCCCGCTATAATGGGAAGCGAAAAATATAACAATATTGCAATTTCTTACACATGTTTCAGTGTGAACAATCCTAACACAGTGGCTAAGCCACTGCCTGGCAGAAATCTGGGGGGGGGGGGGGGGGGAACGGTGTCAGTAGTGCTCAACAGAAAAGAATGCATACAGAAAAATATTGTATACTGGCCATAGGCTTTGGTTTTGCCCAGCGCCGTAACTAAGCATTTAGCTACCGGGGCATATATATATTTCCCGGGCATGCAAGACTCCATATCGTAGCTACCGGGGCATGCAATTATATATATATATATATATATATATATATATATATATATATATATATATATATATATATATATATATATATATATATATATTACTATTATTATTATTTATTTCTTAGCAGACGCCCTTATCCAGGGCGACTTACAATTGTTACAAGATATCACAGTATTTTTACTACAATTACCCATTTATACAGTTGGGTTTTTACTGGAGCAATCTAGGTAATGTACCTTGCTCAATTGTACAGCAGCAGTGTCCTACACCAGTGATTGAACCCATGACCCTCCGGTCAAGAGTCCAGAGCTCTAACCACTACTCCACTACTTGTTATTTTTTTTTTTTTGGATGTTAGGAGTTAGGATGGTATTTACTCGCGCATGCAGGTTCAGACGCATTGATTGGACTAATGTATCCACAGGCGACCTAAGACTCACCCTTTCAACGGTGTCAGTAGTGCTCAACAGAAAAGAATGCATACAGAAAAATATTGTATACTGGCCATGGGCTTTGGTTTTGCCCAGCGCCGTAACTAAGCATTTAGCTGCCGGGGCATGCATATATATTATTATTATTATTATTATTTATTTCTTAGCAGACGCCCTTATCCAGGGCGACTTACAATCGTAAGCAAAAACATTTCAAGCGTTACAATACAAGTAATACAATAAGATATATATCATTGCATGCACCTCCGGTTGAAGCAACCTGAGGTGGATGGTAAGACTCCATTTCGTAGCTACCGGGGCATGCAAGACTCCATATCGCAATTATATATATATATATATATATATATATATATATATATATATATATATATATTGTAGCGAGCACAGGGATTAACGGAGACACGCACACAATAGCTCTTTTAGGTAATGCAGTTTATTAAGCAGCTAACAGCAAGTCAGCGCCCTCTATGAACACACACACACAGCCCTTCCCCACACCAGAGCACTACTCTGCCTCTCAGGGTGACATTCACATATATATCAAACAACACCAGAAGGGTAATAACAATTACAGGGAAATGCATAGAACAGTACGCAAACTTTTACAGTAACAACAAATAAACACAACAACAATAATTCAGTTTCTCCCCTATCATATTTCGTACTCCCAGCATCCACGGCTGCACATTAACCAAATGTAGGGGACTGGCTCCGGGCACAGCGCCCTATTCGACGACAGGTGGCAACGGCGAGTCAGTCCAGCCGTGCCCGTTACACAGCCCCCATCTTAGGGCCGAACGTCCCGCTGGCCCAACACTTAATGTCTCACAAAGTCAGAGAGTCCCGGGGGTGGTCGACGGATACGCTGGCCATGCTGGAGCACAGGTGCAGCGGGCTGGGAGTCAGCTGGAGCCGGAATGCTCCTACCTGGGCCACCAGCTGGTGAACTATTCGGTGGTTGCAAGGGGGAAGCGCTTTCCCTGTCCTGGGAGCTGGCCTCCGGGCTGGCTGCAGGGACAACCGAGTTTGTTCCGGGGCGGTAGGGGGCCAAGCGGTCTTGGTGGAGCACAACCGCCCGGCTACGGGTCCGCAGCCGCACTCGAGAAGTCACCTCGGAGAGCCTCTCCAGAACAACACAGGGGCCCTCCCAGTTACTGGCCAGCTTGGGGCAGAGTCCCTTTCTTCGCCGAGGGCAGTGAGTATCGTATGCCCGTTTCTGGCGCTGGCCAGCTGAGGTGAGGTGCTTCCGAGCGTAAACATGGGCAGTGTCCAATCGGTCCTGTAGCTTCTGGAGGTATTCCGGGCCGGTAGGTTCCGGAGTGTGGAGCTGAGGTGGCCGGCCAAACACAAGGTCCACTGGGGTGCGGAGCTCTCTCCCAAACATAAGAGCCGCTGGCGTGCACCCTGTAGATTCATGCACTGCAGTCCGGTAGGCCATTAGGACCAAGGGCAAGCATTGATCCCAGTCACGCTGGTGCTGGGAGGTCCACATGGTCAGCTGGGTGGCAAGGGTGCGGTTAAACCGCTCCACCAATCCATCGCTCTGTGGGTGTAGCGGGGTCGTCCTGGTTTTCTTAATACCCAGCCGCCTGCACACCTCACCAAACACCTGCGCTTCAAAGTTACGCCCCTGGTCACTGTGTAGCTCCTCGGGAACCCCAAACCGGCAGAACATGCCTTCCAGCAGTGCCTCCGCGCAGGTAGTCGCGCTCTGATCGGGGACTGCGTACGCCTCGGGCCATTTAGTAAAGTAATCCATGGCCACCAGGACGTACCGGTTGCCCCCCTCCGTCCGTGGAAACGGCCCTAAGATGTCCACACCGACGCGCTCTAATGGTGCCCCCACCTGGTATTTTGTCTTATTAACTTTAATTAACACCAACAATATTCATCCACAAATTAGTTCATTGTGTAAACATATCCCAGGGTTTCTACTGCGCATCTCCTTCTACCTTCCTTAGCTCCACACATTCCCACAATCCCCTTCTGCTACTGCACACTCTGAAAAGAGATCCCACTGGATGAGATTGTTTATTACATCTTTAAAGGGAGCGTATAAAACCAATGAACTACTCCATTGCATGTTAAACTTATTTTCGATCAACCAATGAGTTAGAAATAAGTGTGCATGACATGGCCAGTGACTGTGACTTATTCGTGCTGCAAATGATTTGATGTTACACCACCACTCTCTTACTTCAGACAAACACCACAACACCTAGTCCTTTACACATTTACACATTTTTTATAAACAAAACACAAAACATCCATATAAGATGGATATGTGTAAAAGATCTGAATCATTGATATGTCCAGAGGGTGAAACAATGTGGCAGGAAAATGGTTCATTTTTATGGGACAGCACTGGTAATGGAACCTAAGTTAAAAAAAATAAAAATAAAATCAGGAAGATAAGCTGTGTACCAAACATAGACAATAACTAAAAAGTGAATTAAGTTTCCGATTGTATACCTGGCTATACACAGTTACTACTGATATAAAGACATTTTGGCTCATCTAACCTAGGTCTATGGCATATCCTGAACACAGATTATTACAAAAATATGATTTCAAACAGCATACAAATGTAAGGGGACAGAGAAAAATAATAATTTGAATCTATCTGTCTCTCTAATGCAGGTTCCTAAACATCACGTTGTAATTCTAATTACCTTTTCTTGTCCCTTGTCAAATCTACTCCATACTGTGCTGGCTTGGCCGCCTCCAGCATCTTCACCATCTCCGTCCAGCAAGGATACAACACCAGGAGAAGCAGGTCTTTTTTTACAAATCTGAAAAAAATACATTTGTATTTTAGATGTAATTTCTTGTCACGGGACATTATGTAAATGCTATTATCCATGGTGCTTACGACAAACATTTACACTTGGGTCTCTTTGAGAAAGACATTACTAAATCTCAACAAAGAATTTTCCATGCTTACAATTTGCCTATGCTTATGTATACATATACATCTCCTGCCACGTAAACTCTAAACGATGAACATGACATATCAACAGTATGTACAGGATAGAATAAGAATTAGCAATGAAATGTTTAATCACAGTCTGATGAGGGATTATCCAGATGTATGTAAAACTGTGTGACATTCACAATCTTGTATATTATCATTAATGTATACTCTATAATGTTGATGCTAAGTTTCCTGTCAATTGGATAAACAGTTTGTAACAAATTGTGTGTGTGTGTGTACAGCCACCTCCACTTCATCCCCTTCGCAATGGATTTCATCCCCAGCTGGGGATAACAGAGCTGGTATAAAAATCCAACTGTAGTCTCCCTTGGAGCACCAGACAGTGGCATATATTGCACCAGTCATCCTGGTGCAATATATATATATATATATATATATATATATATATATATATATATATATATATATATATATATATAAAATAAAGAGCTAGTTATAACTTTTAAATGAATTTTAACCTCAAAAACACTATCAGGGGGTCCTCGAGTGGCTCACCTGGTAAAAGCGTGGTTGTGTGGTCATACAGCACAGGTTCGCGTCCTGGCTGTGCAAAGTTGTCGGTCTTCGCTGTGAATTCCAAAGGGAGCGTAACATTGGCTCTGGCACTCCCGTGGGTTAGGGAAGCAAAAACAAAAGGGACTGTTTCTCCTCATTGCGCTACAGTGAACCCTGCTGGCCAGGCGCCCTGTGAGCTCAAAAGCGGACACCTGCAGGGCTGGCCTTTGTCCTCCAGAGGTCAGTAGCTCGCTGACATCCGCTCTCGAGTTCCTGGGTGTAAAAGAGGATAATAGTTTGGTTGTGGGATCGGAGGACGCCCACTGAACCTTTGGATCTCCTGAGCTGTGTAAGGAATTGCTGCGATGAGGAGAAAAAATAATTGGACATTCCAAATTGGGGAGAAAATCGGGGGTAAAATAATTGGGCACACTAAATGTATATATACATAACTTCACGTCTGTCCCCAGGCAGGACGATTGAGATATTCGGTAAAGAAACAATGCTATAATTAATCCCTGTAATTACGCCAATTACAGATGTTTCTTTTGCTCCTAAATTATATTGGGATGGTCAGTAAATCATTTGCTGACAATTGCATCATTCACAGAATGTGTGCGGCAGGTGTGGGATTAATTGGGCCTATTTATATCCCCATCGCTCACAACTTCTTAATTTCATTTTCAGAAATTGTAAAACAGTTTGTGTTAACTCTATAGACACCAGCCCCCTATATACCAACTAAAGTCCATTTATATTAAATATTTAAGTACGAGCATCCCAGGGAGAAAACTAGAATAGCAAATGAGCAAGTGTGCTCAGGTCAGCGCTTTGTGGTAACTGCAGGTATTTGCATCACACTGCTGAATGACCAATAGCCACCCAGTACTGTACATTGCAAATGGGCTGTTTCATCTGAGCTCAACTGTGTTAACCCTGACCTAGTCGAGGTTAGTGAACCCTGTTGTTCTGATTATCAACATAATGTCAATAAATCTTACAACACTGCATCACACACTTAAAGCAGTTTTTGGCAAAAACACCCACCACCACTGTCAAGTGCATAGGAAAAACAACCATAGTTTAACTGCAGTGGAGAAGATTGGATTTAAATAATTGCAAAATACTGCATGTTTGTATATTGAAATAATGAACATGTTAATGATTATTAAAAATACCAATTGTAGTTGTTTTTTTCAGACAAACATAAAACTGTAGGCCACTGTTTAGTGTCTGAAGGGGACACTGTATGCTAACCAAAGCCCATGGCCAGTATACAATATTTTTCTGTATGCATTATTTTCTGTTGAGCACTACTGACACCGTTGAAACGGTGAGTCTTAGGTCGCCTGCGGATACATTAGTCCAATCAATGCGGCTGAACCTGGTGTGTAATCCCAAGGTAACTGCTCACAGTTAACACGTTTTAATACGTTAATTCACGTTTTAAGTAATACAGTGTCCCCATCAGACATGTTTAAGGAGAAATTCGGAAATAACATACAAAACTATGCGCGAGTAAATACCATCCTAACTCCTAACATCCAAAAAAAAAAAAAAAAAAGAAAAAAAAATAACAATAATATATATATATATATATATATATATATATATATATATATATATATATATATATATATATATATATATATATATATATATATAATTGCATGCCCGGTATCTACGATATGGAGTCTTGCATGCCCCAGTAGCTGCAATATTGAGTCTTTCCATCCACCTCCGGTTGCTTCATTCCGGAGGTCCATGCAATTTATAAATATAAATATATATATATATATATATATATATATATATATATATATATATATATATATATATATATATATTTGCATGCCCCGGTAGCTAAATGCTTAGTTACGGCGCTGGGGAAATCCAAAGCCCATGGCCAGTATACAATATTTTTCTGTATGCATTATTTTCTGTTGAGCACTACTGACACCGTTGAAACGGTGAGTCTTAGGTCGCCTGCGGATACATTAGTCCATTCAATGCGTCTGAACCTGGTGTGTAATCCCAAGGTAACTGCTCATAGTTAACACGTTTTAATACGTTAATTCACGTTTTAAGTAATACAGTGTCCCCTTCAGACATGTCTAAGGAGAAATTCGGAAATAACATACAAAACTATGCGCGAGTAAAACTCCAAACATCCAAAAAAAAAAATAACATTAATATATATATATATATATATATATATATATATATATATATATATATATATATATATATATATATATATATATATATATATATATATATATATATATATATATATATATATAATTGCATGCCCGGTATCTACGATATGGAGTCTTGCATGCCCCGGTAGCTGCAATATTGAGTCTTTCCATCCACCTCCGGTTGCTTCATTCCGGAGGTCCATTATTATTATTATTATTTATTTCTTAGCAGACGCCCTTATCCAGGGCGACTTACAATCGTAAGCAAAAACATTTCAAGCGTTACAATACAAGTAATACAATAAGAGCAAGCAATACAATAACTTTTGTTCAAGTAAAGTACAAGTTTGACAAACCACAATTCAATAATACATCAGGTAATAGTGATAGTTACATCAGGATATGATTAAATAGTGATAGTTACATCAGGATGTGAGTAAATACAAAGTACTACAGGTTAAAAACTTGGCAGATTACAGTATTCAGAAGTACAGGATTAAATGCAGTAAAATAGGGGCTGGTAAGAGCAAAATAAAGCACATTTACATGAAGGGTGATAGTGTCCCAGGATACAAACAGAGGAGTTCTACAGGTGCTCTTTGAAGAGGTGAGTCTTAAGGAGGCGCCGGAATGTGGTCAGGGACTGGGCAGTCCTGACATCTGTAGGAAGGTCACTCCACCACTGCGGAGCAAGGGTGGAGAAGGAGCGGGCTTTGGAGGCAGGGGAGCGTAGCGGTGGTAGAGCTAGTCTTCTAGTGCAGGCGGAGCGGAGAGGTCGAGTGGGGGTGTAGGGAGAGATGAGGGTCTGGAGGAAGCTGGGTGCAGACTGGTCAAGGCATCTGCTCACAGTTAACACGTTTTAATACGTTAATACACGTTTTAAGTAATACAGTGTCCCCTTCAGACATGTTAAAGGAGAAATTCGGAAATAACATACAAAACTATGCGCGAGTAAATATCATCCTAACTCTTAACATCCAAAAAAAAAAAAAAAGAAAAAAAAATAACAATTATATATATCGCTACCTAGATTGTATTGAATTAACAAAACAAATAATAATAATTAACTGAGAGGTATTGGAAGAATAAATACACCTATTTTGTTTATAACTTTTAGAATGTTTGTATGCTGTAGCTGCAATATTGAGTCTTTCCATCCACCTCCGGTTGCTTCATTCCGGAGATCCATGCAATTTATATATATATATATATATATATATATATATATATATATATATATATATATATATATATATATATATATTTGCATGCCCTGGTAGCTAAATGCTTAGTTACGGCGCTGGGCAAAACCAAAGCCCATGGCCAGTATACAATATTTTTCTGTATGCATTATTTTCTGTTGAGCACTACTGACACCGTTGAAACGGTGAGTCTTAGGTCGCCTGCGGATACATTAGTCCATTCAATGCGTCTGAACCTGGTGTGTAATCCCAAGGTAACTGCTCACAGTTAACACGTTTTAATACGTTAATTCACGTTTTAAGTAATACAGTGTCCCCTTCAGACATGTCTAAGGAGAAATTCGGAAATAACATACAACACTATGCACGAGTAAATACCATCCTAACTCCTAACATCCAAAAATAAATAAAAAAAATAACAATAATATATATATATATATATATATATATATATATATATACATATATATATATATATATATATATACATATATATATATATATATATATATATATATATATATATATATATATATATATATATATATATATATATATATATATACCCGGTAGCTAAAAGCTTAGTTGCGGCTCTGGGCAAAACCAACGCCCTTGGCCAGTATACAATATTTTTCTCTATGCATTCTTTTCTGTTGAGCACTCCTGACACCGTTGAAACGGTGAGTCTCAGGTCGCCTGCGGATACATAAGTCCAATCATTGCGTCTGAACCTGGTGTGCAATCCCAAGGTAACTGCTCACTGTTAACAGGTTTGAAGACGTTAATTCACGTTTTAAGTAATACAGTGTCCCCTTCAGACATGTTAAAGGAGAGATTCGGAAATAACATTCAAACCTATGCGCGAGTAAATACCATCCTAACTCCTAACATCCAAAAAAAAAGAAAAAAGAAAAAAAATAACAATAATTTATATATATATATATATATATATATATATATATATATATATATATATATATATATATATATATTTGCATGCCCCGGTAGCTAAAAGCTTAGTTACGGCTCTGGGCAAAACCAACGCCCTTGGCCAGTATACTACTATGCATTCGTATCTAGGTGTCTATGGTAGCTAGCGGTATACCGGCTCTTAAGGTAGCTTGTGTTGGAGCAGCAGGACAAGCTCGCCATCCCGCCCGCTGCTTTCCTGCTCACCAAAACACAACGCACCCAGGGGAGAGATACCATGGTAAATAGGTAACCTATTTACCATGGTATCCCTCCCCTGCGGCGGCTGCTCTTCATCTCCGGCTGCTCTTGATCTCCGTGAACGCACCCGCTGTCACATTGAAGCGCTTGAAAACACAGCACAACATTCCCTAATAACACTTGCAATGCATTATGACTTCAAAGGTATGACTTTAAGTCTATGACAGTATTATTTATTGATTTTATTTTGTTTTATTTCTTTGCTCACCAACTGCCACGACAACACACTCGTTTTTTTTTTTTTATGCAGTACTCCTGACGAACTTCACCCATTGACCGCATCGTACCGGCTCTTAAGGTAGCTTGTGTTGGAGCTGCAGGACAAGCTCGCCATCCCGCCCGCTGCTTTCCTGCTCACCAAAACACAACGCACCCAGGGGAGAGATACCATGGTAAATAGGTAACCTATTTACCATGGTATCCCTCCCCTGCGGCGGCTGCTCTTGATCTTCGGCTGCTCTTGATCTCCGTGAACGCACCCGCTGTCACATTGAAGCGCTTGAAAACACAGCACAACATTCCCTAATAACACTTGCAATGCATTATGACTTCAAAGGTATGACTTTAAGTCTATGACATTATTATTAATTGATTTTATTTTGTTTTATTTCTTTGATCACCAACTGCCACGACAACACACTCGTTTTTTTTTTTTTATGCAGTACTCCTGACGAACTTCACCCATTGACCGCATCGTACGGGCTTTAAAGTAGCTTGTGTTGGAGCAGCAGGACAAGCTCGCCATCCCGCCCGCTGCTTTCCTGCTCACCAAAACACAACGCACCCAGGGGAGAGATACCATGGTAAATAGGTAACCTATTTACCATGGTATCCCTCCCCTGCGGCGGCTGCTCTTCATCTCCGGCTGCTCTTGATCTCCGTGAACGCACCCGCTGTCACATTGAAGCGCTTGAAAACACAGCACAACATTCCCTAATAACACTTGCAATGCATTATGACTTCAAAGGTATGACTTAAAGTCTATGACATTATTATTTATTGATTTTATTTTGTTTTATTTCTTTGATCACCAACTGCCACGACAACACACTCGTTTTTTTTTATGCAGTACTCCTGACGAACTTCACCCATTGACCGCATCGTACCGGCTCTTAAGGTAGCTTGTGTTGGAGCAGCAGGACAAGCTCGCCATCCCGCCCGCTGCTTTCCTGCTCACCAAAACACAACGCACCCAGGGGAGAGATACCATGGTAAATAGGTAACCTATTTACCATGGTATCCCTCCCCTGCGGCGGCTGCTCTTGATCTCCGGCTGCTCTTGATCTCTGTGAACGCACCCGCTGTCACATTGAAGCGCTTGAAAACACAGCACAACATTCCCTAATAACACTTGCAATGCATTATGACTTCAAAGGTATGACTTTAAGTCTATGACATTATTATTTATTGATTTTATTTTGTTTTATTTCTTTGATCACCAACTGCCACGACAACACACTCGTTTTTTTTTTTTTTATGCAGTACTCCTGACGAACTTCACCCATTGACCGCATCGTACCGGCTCGTAAGGTAGCTTGTGTTGGAGCAGCAGGACAAGCTCGCCATCCCGCCCGCTGCTTTCCTGCTCACCAAAACACAACGCACCCAGGGGAGAGATACCATGGTAAATAGGTAACCTATTTACCATGGTATCCCTCCCCTGCGGCGGCTGCTCTTCATCTCCGGCTGCTCTTGATCTCCGTGAACGCACCCGCTGTCACGTTGAAACGCTTGAAAACACAGCACAACATTCCCTAATAACACTTGCAATGCATTATGACTTCAAAGGTATGACTTTAAGTCTATGACATTATTATTTATTGATTTTATTTTGTTTTATTTCTTTGATCACCAACTGCCACGACAACACACTCTTTTTTTTTTTTATGCAGTACTCCTGACGAACTTCACCCATTGTCCGCATCGTACCGGCTCGTAAGGTAGCTTGTGTTGGAGCAGCAGGACAAGCTCGCCATCCCGCCCGCTGCTTTCCTGCTCACCAAAACACAACGCACCCAGGGGAGAGATACCATGGTAAATAGGTAACCTATTTACCATGGTATCCCTCCCCTGCGGCGGCTGCTCTTCATCTCCGGCTGCTCTTGATCTCCGTGAACGCACCCGCTGTCACGTTGAAACGCTTGAAAACACAGCACAACATTCCCTAATAACACTTGCAATGCATTATGACTTCAAAGGTATGACTTTAAGTCTATGACATTATTATTTATTGATTTTATTTTGTTTTATTTCTTTGATCACCAACTGCCACGACAACACACTCTTTTTTTTTTATGCAGTACTCCTGACGAACTTCACCCATTGACCGCATCGTACGGGCTCGTAAGGTAGCTTGTGTTGGAGCAGCAGGACAAGCTCGCCATCCCGCCCGCTGCTTTCCTGCTCACCAAAACACAACGCACCCAGGGGAGAGATACCATGGTAAATAGGTAACCTATTTACCATGGTATCCCTCCCCTGCGGCGGCTGCTCTTCATCTCCGGCTGCTCTTGATCTCCGTGAACGCACCCGCTGTCACATTAAAGCGCTTGAAAACACAGCACAACATTCCCTAATAACACTTGCAATGCATTATGACTTCAAAGGTATGACTTTAAGTCTATGACATTATTATTTATTGATTTTATTTTGTTTTATTTCTTTGATCACCAACTGCCACGACAACACACTCGTTTTTTTATGCAGTACACTCTTAAAAAAAAGGGTACAATATAGAACCCTAAAAGGTTCTATCTGCTGGTATAGATTTGGAACCATTTTGAAGTGCTATATGGAACCTTTTAAAATGGTTCTTTGGAAGAACCCTGCATTAGAGGTTTAATAAAGAACCACCATGGTTCTTATATTAATGGTATAATACAGAACCATATTGGTTCCTCTGAAGAACCTTCTATTGAGGTTTAATATAGAACCATAAGAGTTACACTATTGAACCTTACAATTAACATTCTATGGAGGGTTGTTTGGTTCAACTGAGAAAAAACAAATGTATACCGTTAAGAGCTCTTCACATCCTTTAGAATCCCCCAACCTCAGAAGTGTAAGTGCTTTGATAAATCACTCAATTCAGGATGCCAACAATTTATTTATTAAACATTTATATAACAATTTATTGTTTTTACAGGTTAAACCATTAGAGTAGTTTCAGGTTTAGTTATATACAGTTTTACACCGTTTTATTCAACCTGTGTGTTTTTAATAATTAAACCATATTATTTACACAGTGAAAAAAAGGGTCTCGCAGCAAACTGGAAAATAAATCTATGCATCCCACAGATTTTCCTGAAACTTACACAAAATACATTTTCAAGAACATGTAATAGACCTTGAAAAAGCTGAGATAAAATGTATATTGAAACTGATGAACGTGGGTTTCTTTTTTCTTATTCATTTTTTGGTGGCACAAATTAGAAGAGCTACAGTACAGTATTTAGATCAGAGCTTATTATGAGTTTATGATATCTATAAATTAAGACTGAATGTTTATTAGTTTTTTGAGATCAAAACTTCTATTAAAAACAATTTACATTTGTTATAAACAATTAATTTTCTAATCAGCCATTTACATTTAAAATAAATACTTTTTTTATATGTACAATTACATTTTTATATCAAATATTCTGTTTTTGTAATCAAATTAAATAGTTGACACAATAAATTCATTTAATTTCAGATTAAATGTTAAAATGGCATTCCATCAGATCAACATAATTATTCCCAAAGTAAAAGTGCAGTTATTTGACTGTACATCTTTAACACTGGCAAAGGTACTTTGTCAGAGATACTCAGCTTCATGAAGTACCTTTCCATGAAAGTCAGACAATTTTTTAGAGCTTTAGGATACTCAATGCCCAAGGAAAAATAAAGAGAAAAAATACATTCAACAGCAAGGGTAATATCCATTCCTGGATAATCACTGAGTATCTCAATTCCATCAACACAAACAGAGATGTCATCTGCTGCCAATGGGCTTGTTGTTCCCTTGAAAACGATAGTTGGCGTAGGTGATGGTGGTACCTGTATAGATTTTAAAATAATAATTAATAACTTTATTCAACAATAAATTATGTGAAATTGTACTTCAGCAGCATCTCACCATACCTACAAGCAGTGGCGGCTCGTGTGGTGGGGCTGCGGCTACTTTAAAGGGATTTCGTAATATTCCTCCCTTTAAAAACATTTTAACTGTCGGATCTCACTTAAAACAGCGAGGAACGTCTTAAACTCCTGTTAATTGCCTACAAGTCTCCCTCATAATTCATTAAGTACACATTTATGGCAAGCCAAATTAAGAGATACCTTTAAATATTTAACAGATATCTTTAAATATTTCAAAATATCCTTAAATCAGTTGAATATATCTTAAAATATTTTGAAATAATTAGAGATATCTTAACATATTTTAAGATATCTCAAAATGGTTTACAGATATCAGGAATTAATTTGGAGATATTTCAAACTCATTTTGAGATATCTCTAAATGATAATTTGACTTTGTATTTAACATTGAAAACATCAATTCAGTTAAGCTACATTTAAAAAGTAGAGCTCAATTAACTTACTTGGTCAACAACAAACAGATTTTCCCTCTCTCGAAACAAAGCTGGCAACAGCAACAATGCAGCATTCATTCTCAGTCCTACAAATAGGGTATCAGATCATATACAAAGTACAAAGCAAACGGAAGAATGTTGAGCAACCCTGGTCTGAGAGGTACAGGATCTTTGGCTTTGCATTCCACCAGTGCTCTCAGTTACATTCATGAATTCATTATTTGCTAAACTGCACAGATAAAGAATAGTTTAAATGATTTAAAGGTACCTAAAAAAAAACACACACACGACTGTAGCTCTCCAGGACCAGGACTGACCACCACTGATACAAACGTTATTGTGGATTGGAGCAAAAAAATGTTAAGAACAGTATCAACAAAGTTTCTAAAAATCTGTTCATGCAGGTTTTTCGCATTGGTTTTTATACCCCTGTGAGAGTTAAATACCAGCTATCTTCCCCATGAAATATTATGCTCCAAGTGTATGAAATGAAGTTGCATCATTTTCTGTTTAATAGTTATTTATAGATCCTATTCTGAGATAGGTCAAAACAATTTGATGTACAATAAATATTTCTTATACATTACCATTTCCCTGTGTCTTATCTGAAGCATCTTCAATGTAGGACATCACAGTAGTTAGAAGATGCCCACTAGAAAGTCTGAAAATAGCATCTACCATTCTGGATAGGCCACTCATTAGGTTCCGTTCCAAGTTTACTCCAAAACGTAGTTCTACTTCGTGCAACAGCTAAAATACAGATGCTAAAGTTATTATTATATTTATTTATTTATCATATGCCTTTATCCAAGGCGATATACACAGCTGTAAAAAAGAGTTGAATACTTACAAATAATGTAGTAGTTAAAAAAATCAATAAATAAAACAAAATCAAACTAAACTGAATGCGAGCAGAAAGAAGTTGCATGGGAAAAACCAGGAGCAGTGGAGTTTTGTAAAAGCTGGAGCAGGTGGATTGCTGATGCAGAAAGGTCACCTAGGAGGACTAATTAAAGTGATTATACATGCTTATAACTAAAAATATTAATTTCTTATCAATCACCATAGTAGAATAAAAACTAGTACCTACCAGTTTAGGATGCTTTAGGAATGGAAACAGACCAAGGACTTCTTCAGTGGACTTCTTCTCCATCATGATTTCCCGAGTGTGTACAGTTCTATTCATGCTGTCACATATGGCTTCAATGTTCGGCCTCAATTTCGTTATTTCTTTTCTTATGGAGTCCAAGTGTTTGGCAATACTATGCTCGTCTTCTCCTGGGAACTCCTCACTTTGCATCTGCAATATGTATCATAACGTTAAGTAATTCAATACTTATGATCAGGCATTTACTGCATGTATTCTCTGTGCTTTTCTTTACTCTGGAAAAATGCTAAAGATCAAGTACTCTCCATGAAAGCCAATTAGCTAATAAACTACACAATCGCATGTATGTACATATATAAAGTATGTAATTCTATTTCAATCTATTTCTGTCAATGCAGATCCAAGAGTTAGGCTTACAGATTCTCTTCTCTTTTTCATGAGCGGTTGCTGTTGCTCTGGTGCACGCTTCCTTCCTCGACCCACAGCACCAAACTTTTTTTTCATGTCTTCTACAGTCTCCACTGAAATAAGTGTCTTTCTCTCTTTTTTGAATTTATTTCTCAGTATTTCAAGTAGAGTAGCCTGAAACAATGATAGAAAGTTAAACCTATGTCCATTATCTGGCTATAAAAAATACATATCAACTAGTAAAAATATATTTAACGCTGCATAATTTTGACAAATTAATGTTTATTCGACTATTTCTTTTATGAATATAACTACCAAATGTATACTCACATATCCAGTTTGGCTGTCATCCCTTAGAAATCTGTACTTACAGCACAAAGTACTTAGCACAGTACTGTACATTATGTGGTCTGGATACCTAAATATACAGATTAGAAAATAATATAGGCATATGAATTGTAAGTGAATTGTAAGAAAAATATATATTTGAGAAATAATGTCATGAAATACAGTTGCATTTTACAATTGCTTTAATTTACAAAAAAAAACATGCTGAAAAGCATTATCAAAATGAATTTAATAAAACTTTTTCTCTTGAATAAAATATTGCTGTTATGATAGATTTAAAAAAAAAATAGTAATCATTTTAAAAATGAATATGCTATTTTATGTTATGTAATTATTCTAAAATTGGTTGCCTATGTATCTAAAACAAACACCGAAATCTCAGTTCTTACAGCGTATATTTGCTGAGGTCATCAAACAGAGTCTGTATTAGAGCTGCACGAAGGGCAGATTTGTCTTTTGATTTGAAACCAATGTCCTTTCTATCAAGGGCCATCTGTACAACTGGAGGAAATATAGGCAATGTATAACATGCGGTCCAAACATGAACACTTGTTGAGGTTTGTGGCACTTCTCTGCATTCTACTGGTAGCACCTTCTCTGAAACAATATGCTCATTTGCTTTTGTTCTATGAAAATACAAAAAACAACAAAAAAAACAATATTTCATAATTTTAATCACCTGAAAATATCTAAAGACTTGATATTTAAACAGAGCCTTATAATATAACAGCCATATTAATTTTCTACACAGAAGTTTAAAACCATACATTCCCAGTCCTCATTTTCAGGAATTAAACTAGTGAAAAATACCTCTCTCTCTCTCTCTCTCTCTCTCTCTCTCTCTGAGGATTGGGAGGGCTCTGCTGCGGCAGGGTTTGTGAGCTGTGTGAGAGCGGTAGTGGTGAATTTATCGCCATTTACTTATATATTTATTTATTATATATTTATTTAAACGTTTTTTAAAAGTATTTTTTCTATTCTTAGTACTTTTTAAACGTTTTAGCCAGTGTGTGCCCAAAGATGGGCTCCCACTCCGGTGGGTTGGGGGGGCTTACTAGGCGCCACGGTTTTAAAGTTTTTTCCGAAAATAATGATTCTGTTGAAGATGTGCTGCTTGCCGTGGGGCGGGTGGTCGGTTTTGAAAAAATCAAATCCGCCTCACGGATGAACAAAGCTATAGTCGTTTTTCTTAATCAAGAAAATCTGGTTAACAAAATTGTGGAAGAGGGATTTATGTTGAATGATTCTTTGGTAACTGTAACACCGTTATCTACGCCTCTTACCAAAGTGATATTGTCGAATATTCCCCCTTTTATTAATAATTCATTGATTGAAAGAGAACTTTCCAGATATGGTAAAATAATGTCGCCGATTAAAATGATTCCCCTTGGATGTAAAAATCCAGAAATTAAACACGTTATGTCTTTTAGGAGACAAGTTTTTGTACTACTTGATAACCCGGAAAAAAGTTTAAATGTAGCTTGGCGTTTTAATATAGAGGGCAGGGATTATGTTGTTTTTGCTAGCACAGAGGTTTTTAAATGTTTTTCTTGCGGGGAACAGGGGCATCTTAAACGGACCTGCCCCAAGCTACAAACTGAAGCAGGGACAAGTAGTCGTAATGATGACGGGGAGGCGGCCGCGGTTGTTCAGAGAGCGGAGGTGGAGGAGCCGCCGAGACCTGAGCCGCGGCCCAGGAGGAAGAGACCGGAGGAGCCGGGTACCAGCGCGGCTGCAGCCGAACCGGGGGCTGCAGCGCCGGCCGACGCAGACAAGGAGGGGGTGTACGCTGCAGTCATTAAGAAAAGAAAATTAAAAAAAAGAACATCTGCTGCTGCCGACCCGGCGGCGGGTGAGGAAGAGTCTGTGTGGGGGCCCATTATGGTATCTCACGACAGCGGCGTAGGGTCTCAACCCTCCGCTGTGGTGGAGCCGAGCACCGGGTCTGAAGGGCAAGAGAAAGGCGGGCCTCAACCCGCGGATCTCTTGTCTGAGGACTCGGTGCAGGAAGGGAGCGATGTTGGGGGTGATAGCCTCGGGGCTCAGGCAGGCCCTGTTGATGTCCCCCCCAGTGATGAGACTCCTCAGCCTGCTGGGTCGGTAGCGGAGATGCCGGCGGCTGATGGAGATTCTGCGGGCGAGGAGGAGGACGGATCGGCGGGATCGGAAGAGGATGGATGGGAGGACGGGCTCTCCGACACCTCGCAGCTCTCTGACATCACGGCCAGCCAAAGGGGGAAACTGTATTCACTAACAGAGATCAGCGACTTTCTCGAAAAAACATAAGGTAAGAGGCGAGTAGACATTAAATCCTTCTTCCCAGACCAGAAACTGTTTTTGTGTTCTGCAGATTTAATTTTAAGGAAATCGACTATAATTGAGTTTGAACAGAAAAAAAGGTTCAGACTTAAAAAATATGTCAGCTTAGTTCGGAAAACGTTAGCCACATCTAAACATTTTTAATGGCTATTTTTATTAAGAATTTTTGTTTTTTAACGTGTTTGTTATTTTTGAATAATCTATTTTTATCAATGGAGAAAATTATTTTAGACTCTTTTAACGTGAACGGGTGCAGGGATTTTAATAAAAGAGCACAATTATTTGATTTTTTAAACAGTAAGCATTCAAACGTGATTTTATTGCAGGAGACACACTCAGACAGCAGTAATCAGTCTCACTGGCAGTCTGAGTGGAGGGGCGACTGCATTTTAAGCCACGGTTCTAATTTTAGTGCTGGGGTTGCTGTTTTATTTTCTCCAGGATTTGGGGCGGAGATTTTATCTATTGAGGAGATTATTCAAGGTCGACTTTTAAAAGTACAAATAAAACACGCTGGTATTTTTATTGATTTTATTAATATTTATGCACCAAATGTTGGGGAGGAGAGGATTTTATTTTTTAAAAAGCTCAGTCAGGTACTCAGGGGTTGCAGTACAGATAATTTGCTCGTGGTGGGGGGAGATTTTAATTGTACTATGGATTTTAATAAAGATAGAAACCACGGGGAACCCCATCCCCAATCTGTCAGGGAGCTGGCCACTGTATTAAATATTTTTGACCTGGTTGACATTTGGAGGATTTTTCATGCCACAAGTAGACAGTATACATGGATCAAATGCAATCAAAATCAGCTGTCAGGGGCACGCCTGGATAGGTTCTATACTCCACAGCAGCATATTAACAAATTCATTAAAAGCAGTATAGTACCCAGTAGCCTTTCTGATCATCATTTTGTTTCCGTCACTGTTTCACTGCCAATCCAATCACATTCAAAATCATATTGGCACTTTAATAACAATCTGCTACAGGATAAAAACTTCACTGATTGTTTCGAGTTGTTTTGGAAAAATTGGCAAAATGAAAAAAACAATTATAGTAGTTTAAGACAGTGGTGGGATATAGGGAAGATTCAAATAAAACTTTTCTGTCAACAGTACACACTCAATGTCACCAGGTCAGTGGATGCAGTGGTCAGTGAGCTGGAGAGAGAGATTGTTGAGTTTGAGAGCCAGCTGGCCAGCGAGCGCGATGAGGGGGCGTATCGGGGCCTGCAGGAGAGGAGGCAGCTCCTGGGCAGCCTGCTGGAGAAGAAGGTGAAGGGCTCTCTGCTCAGAGCCCGCTTTACTGAGCTTAAAGATATGGACGCCCCCACAGCCTTCTTCTTCGGCCTGGAGAGGAAGACAGCAGAGCGCAAGACAATGTGCTGTCTGAGGCTGCCCGGGGGGAGAGAGGTCTCCAGCCCTGCGGAGCTCAGGCGTGTTGCAGTGAGCTTTTATTCTGATCTCTACAAGGCTGAGGGCTGCGACCCGGGAGAGATGGAGCGGCTTCTCCAGGGTCTCCCCAGCCTTGACAAGGAGGAGAGCAGCGGACTGGACATTCCGTTGGCATTCCCAGAGCTCACTGCGGCTGTGGTGCAGCTCTCCAAAGGGAAGGCTCCCGGACTGGATGGACTGCCTGCAGAATTTTACCAGAAGTTTTGGAACTGTGTTGGTGAGGACCTGTACCAGGTCCTGCAGGAATGTGTCCGGGATGGGGAGCTGCCGCTGAGCTGCCGCAGGGCAGTGATAACACTGCTACCCAAGAAAGGAGACCTCTGTAACATCAAGAACTGGCGCCCTGTCTCCTTGCTGTGCTCCGATTATAAACTACTTTCCAAGACTCTCGCTAATCGCCTAAAGACCAAGATTGGATCAGTGGTGCACACAGACCAGTCATACTGTGTGCCTGAGAGATCGATTTTTGATAATTTGTTTTTATTAAGAGATCTTTTTAATGTAGCCAAAGTTTTTAATGTTGATTTTGGTCTAATTTCGCTTGATCAAGAAAAAGCTTTTGATAGAGTTGACCATGAGTATCTGTTTCGTGTTTTAAAAGCATTTGGTTTTGGCCCTGTTTTTACTTCTTTTATAAGACTCCTTTATCACAATGTTTTTAGTGTTGTGAAGATTAATAACAGTTTGACTGTCCCCTTCCCTGTGCAGAGGGGGATACGGCAGGGCTGCTCCCTCTCAGGGATGCTCTATGCCCTCTCTATAGAGCCCCTGTTACACCAGCTGAGGGAGAAACTGCCTGGATTGGCAGTGCCAGCTGCACCCAATGCAACCCCTATTAAACTCTCCGCATATGCTGACGATCTCAGCGTGTTTGTTACAACTGACCAAGACGTCGCTGTGCTGGAGTCACGCATTATAATGTATGAAAAGGCAACATCAGCACGAGTAAACTGGGCAAAAAGTGAAGCTTTTCTTGTTGGCAGCTGGGAGGATACCCCCCCTCCTTTACTGCCTTCGTTTTTAAGCTGGAGTAAAACTGGGGTCAAACTTTTAGGTATTTATTTTGGGAATGAGCAATTCATGCAGCAGAATTGGGAGGGGCTGCTGGACAGGGTGAAGGGGAGGCTGCAGAGCTGGCAGTGGCTCCTCTCTCGGCTCTCCTTCAGGGGCAGGGTCCTCATCATTAACAATCTTGTCGCCTCCATGCTTTGGCATAAGCTGGTGTGCCTGGATCCTCCCCTGTTTTTGTTAAACGAAATACAGAAATGCCTGGTGCAGTTTTTTTGGAGCGGGCATCACTGGCTGCGCCCGGCTGTTTTGTATCTCCCCCGTGAGGAGGGAGGGCAGGGGCTCATTGATATCCCTAGCAGGATGGCAGCGTTTAGGCTGCAGGCTGCCCAGAGACTGCTGTACACACCACAGCTGAGCTGGAGAGACCTGGCGTTTTGTTTGTTGCAGAAGGCAGGGAGGCTGGGCTTTGACAGACATTTGTTTTTAATATCTCTTGATTGTTTTAGTGATGCAGGGTTGGAGGGTTTTTATAAGAATCTTTTAAATGCTTGGAGACTTTTAAAGATCACAAGGTCAGAAGAATCACAGAGCACACAGTGGGTTTTTGAAGAGCCCCTGTTTTTTAACCCCATTTTTAAATGCGAGGTTTTTAGCTCTGTTTTTTTATCCACTTTGTTTTTTAAAGCCGGTTTTACCAAACTGGGGCATTTAATTGACTTTAATCTTTTTAGTTGGAAAGCCAGCAGGGTTTTAACCCCTGCACTGAATATTAGATCAGAGCGTTTCCTGGAGAAGGTGCTGAGTGATCTCCAGGCATCTCTTTGTCCAGCACTCTCCCAGTTTCTGAGCAGGTTTCTGGCGGAGCGCGTGGCTCCAGAGCAGGAACCCCTGTTCCCCGCAGTGCTGGTCTCCCCTTCAGTGACAGTGGAGGAGGAGGAGGAGGAGCCGGCTGGAAAGCTGCTGTCACTTAGGAAGGTCACTGAGGTGGCCTTCCACACAATTGAGAAAAAGGCATTGTATGAGATCTGTGTGAAAACCAGACATTTTAATAAGCTGAAAGACCTGGTGGACACTAAGTGGAGGGCTCACCTTAGTGTCCCTGTTGATGAAGTTCCTGCCTGGAGGGTGCTGTATAAGCTTCCCTTGCCTAAGCGCTCCGGAGACCTGCAATGGAGAGTGCTGCATGGCATTTTTGCCACAAACCGTTATCTTAGCCGAGTGGAACCGGGGGTCAGTGTCCAGTGCCCCTTCTGTCCCGCGGAAGAGACTGTTTTCCATTTGTTTGTGGATTGCCCTCGGCTGCAGCCCTTCTTTTTGTTTTTAGAGAACCTGCTGGCTTCCTTGGGGGTTACTTTTACTAAAACTTTTTTTGTTTTTAGTGTAAAGTATAGTTTTGCACGGAGGGATAGGTGCTCATTGGTTAACTTTGTCCTTGGTCAGGCGAAATTAGCTATTTTAAAATCCCGAAAAAATAAGATTTTAGCCACTGGTTTTATAGATCCTATTAGTGTTTTTAGGATCCTGATGGTCTCCAGGATCAAAATGGAATTTGCTTATTTTAAAATGGTGCACGACCTGGACAATTTTGAGAGTCGTTGGTGCATTGGGGAGGGGGTGTGTGCCATGACTGAGGAGGGGCAGCTTGTTATGCTCTTGTGAGAAACTATGAAAGACTAAGATCTCATTGAACTGGACTTTTTGAAACTGGGATGAGAAATGTTGGATTTGTTATGTTTTTTTGCACCAGTGGTTTTTTTTTTGTTTGTTTTGGCTTTATTTATTTTTATAATTGTTTTCTAATTTATAGAATAAAGGGATTTTAAAAGTCAAAGTCTCTCTCTCTCTCTCTCTCTCTCTCTCTCTGTGTGTTTCCATAAAGAAATGTACTCCCATAATATACATCTTTCTTACAATACAACATTACAATACAAAAAGCGTACTGGTAGTAGTAATTTATACTTTTCAAAGTGATTCCTGTATAGTATGTGGTATTTAAATGTAAATACTAAAACACAACAATAGACTAACATAATGTATAATATATTTGTCATTACATACCTTTTAAGGTTCTCGAGAGCCTTTAAAAATTTGACTTGGTCCTTCATAGTTCGGAAGATCTTTCCAATCATATGTTCTGTCAGACCTAAAAGAGTCTCACCATCTATTTCTTCACCTAATGAACAAAAAAGCATAAAATTAATCAGAAAAATAAGCACCAATGTTAACCTGCCATTGTAATTAATATCACAGTTTTAAATGCAAGCAGTACCTTATACACAGTATGATGAGGTGCAATATATAAACATCCATCACTGTCTTCATAAGCATCTAGTGCATGGTAGTCAACTTCATTGCCAGGTGTTAATGTACACCACTCATGCAAAGCCTCTATTTTGAAGGCATGAAGGTGAGAATTAAATTCCAGAGCAAAATACAGTTTCCCACACAAAATCCATGTACACCTAAACTGAATGATATGCAAGATTTTGAAAAAAATGGGTAAATCCTCATGGACTACATCGACAATGAAGTAATCCTTGACTTCGTATTTCACGTGATCCACAGTTAGTTTCTTTACTTTCAGTATGGTTTCATCAGCTTCAAGTTCACTGGCTTGAATATTGCATTTTTCAAGAATAATATCTTTCAAAGATGTAGATGATAGCTGAACAACACAAGACCCTTCTTGCTCATATGACTGATGCAAAGCATCTGCACAACAAAAATCCCAACACTGTCTTTGTTGATGTCTTTTTGCTAAAGTAAAGCAGATGTTCCGGAAGTTCCACACATTTCTTGCAAGCCGCTTAAAGTACTGGTGCTTTCCTTCAAAACGTAAGCACCAAAGTGATCAAAGTGGTCCAAATTCAGCTAGCAATCTGGGGTAGTGTACCAAGTAATGCAATTTTGGTATAAAATTACCAGGATACAGTCTATTAAATTCGCTGAGAAATTCTCAAATTAAAATCTGCAAATGTGAAAGTGACGACTTTTTCACAACAGGAGACATTACAAAGTCTACTATTTCACGAACCGGCGTAGATTTAGCTAGGGACGGTAGGGACATGTCCCTACCAATGTCAAGGGACCGTTGAATTGTCCCTACCAATAATTTTGATAAATCTTAAACGTCTTTTGTCAAGTCATTTTATCTGCTCCACAAAGGGTTAACTCTCTCAAGCCCCCCGCCCCTCCCCCTCGTTAGTCCTCCCTCCTCCAAAAAAAACAAAACAAAAAAAAACGCTAATTTGATTGGCTTTGGCCCTTCCATACTGCATCACTGTAACACGGACTCAGTGCGTGGCTGACGTCAGGGACCAGCAGAGTGTGTTGTTTTCATTGAAGTGCGAAAGTGCACAAGGACTCGGGAGTGAAAGGTAAATCTCCGGGTTTAAAATAAAAAAAAAAAATTCTAGTCATTCTTAAACGGTGTACATTGTGCCATAATTTTCACATTTATTTTAAAAAATAAGAATAAATATAATCAGTTTAATTCGATGTTTGTGTTTGTTGGTTAATGCGTTGTCATATTATTTCAATCCTCCTTCCTCCCTTTGTAACTAACTTACTCCTTGCTTGATATTTTTGTATCGTGTGTGTAAAAAGCGAACACGAACATATGTATTTGATTGAATGGACAGTGTGACTATCCAGGCGGCTAAATATATAAAAAGTCAAATTAATGGTGCCCAATTATTTTACCCCCGATTTTCTCCCCAATTTGGAATGTCCAATTATTTTTTCTCCTCATCGCAGCAATTCCTTACACAGCTCAGGAGATCCAAAGGTTCAGTGGGCGTCCTCCGATCCCACAACCAAACTATTATCCTCTTTTACACCCAGGAACTCGAGAGCGGATGTCAGCGAGCTACTGACCTCTGGAGGACAAAGGCCAGCCCTGCAGGTGTCCGCTTTTGAGCTCACAGGGCGCCTGGCCAGCAGGGTTCACTGTAGCGCAATGAGGAGAAACAGTCCCTTTTGTTTTTGCTTCCCTAACCCACGGGAGTGCCAGAGCCAATGTTACGCTCCCTTTGGAATTCACAGCGAAGACCGACAACTTTGCACAGCCAGGACGCGAACCTGTGCTGTATGACCACACAACCACGCTTTTACCAGGTGAGCCACTCGAGGACCCCCTGATAGTGTTTTTGAGGTTAAGATTCATTTAAAAGTTATAACTAGCTCTTTATTTTATATATATATATATATATATATATATATATATATATTGCACCAGGATGAGTGAACAAAAGGAAAAGTGAAACGAAGAAACTGTAAAAAATGACGACTGGACACCAACCACTAAAAGCTGGTAATTTTAAACTTTAAAGAGAGAGTTTATACCCTCTAAGCGGGCAATTTCTAATCTCTTTATTCATGCCACTGTCTGGTGCTCCAAGGGAGACTACAGTTGGATTTTTATACCAGCTCTGTTATCCCCAGCTGGGGATGAAATCCATTGCGAAGGGGATGAAGTGGAGGTGGCTGTACACACACACACACAATTTGTTACAAACTGTTTATCCAATTGACAGGAAACTTAGCATCAACATTATAGAGTATACATTAATGATAATATACAAGATTGTGAATGTCACACAGTTTTACATACATCTGGATAATCCCTCATCAGACTGTGATTAAACATTTCATTGCTAATTCTTATTCTATCCTGTACATACTGTTGATATGTCATGTTCATCGTTTAGAGTTTACGTGGCAGGAGATGTATATGTATACATAAGCATAGGCAAATTGTAAGCATGGCAAATTCTTTGTTGAGATTTAGTAATGTCTTTCTCAAAGAGACCCAAGTGTAAATGTTTGTCGTAAGCACCATGGATAATAGCATTTACATAATGTCCCGTGACAAGAAATTACATCTAAAATACAAATGTATTTTTTTCAGATTTGTAAAAAAAGACCTGCTTCTCCTGGTGTTGTATCCTTGCTGGACGGAGATGGTGAAGATGCTGGAGGCGGCCAAGCCAGCACAGTATGGGGTAGATTTGACAAGGGACAAGAAAAGGTAATTAGAATTACAACGTGATGTTTAGGAACCCGCATTAGAGAGACAGATAGATTCAAATTATTATTTTTCTCTGTCCCCTTACATTTGTATGCTGTTTGAAATCATATTTTTGTAATAATCTGTGTTCAGGATATGCCATAGACCTAGGTTAGATGAGCCAAAATGTCTTTATATCAGTAGTAACTGTGTATAGCCAGGTATACAATCGGAAACTTAATTCACTTTTGAGTTATTGTCTATGTTTGGTACACAGCTTATCTTCCTGATTTTATTTTTATTTTTTTTAACTTAGGTTCCATTACCAGTGCTGTCCCATAAAAATGAACCATTTCCCTGCCACATTGTTTCACCCTCTGGACATATCAATGATTCAGATCTTTTACACATATCCATCTTATATGGATATTTTGTGTTTTGTTTATAAAAAATGTGTAAATGTGTAAAGGACTAGGGGTTGTGGTGTTTGTCTGAAGTAAGAGAGTGGTGGTGTAACATCAAATCATTTGCAGCACGAATAAGTCACAGTCACTGGCCATGTCATGCACACTTATTTCTAACTCATTGGTTGATCGAAAATAAGTTTAACATGCAATGGAGTAGTTCATTGGTTTTATACGCTCCCTTTAAAGATGTAATAAACAATCTCATCCAGTGGGATCTCTTTTCAGAGTGTGCAGTAGCAGAAGGGGATTGTGGGAATGTGTGGAGCTAAGGAAGGTAGAAGGAGATGCGCAGTAGAAACCCTGGGATATGTTTACACAATGAACTAATTTGTGAATGAATATCGTTGGTGTTAATTAAAGTTAATAAGACAAAATATTTTAGTGTAAAATTATACTTGATGGTGGGGTACTGCCTTTTTTAATTTTTACAGAGATGTCATTTTTTAAATCTTATTGCTATCTTACCAGAAGGCCACCTCCCCTCCAGACATTCCGATCAGAGAAAAGAGACAATTCGAAGCCAACCCAAAGAGACGTCCAAGACCTTGTCTGGGCTGCCTATCTGTAATATCAGCTAAAAAGGAGGCTCCTGTAACAGTAAGTTATCTTTCCTGTAGCCATTCCCTAGACTGCAGTGTTATGTGGCACTTCATTACCAAATCAATCAGAAAACATGTCACCTTCAGTTAGTCCATTTTTTTAATTTGTTTTTTAAAAATCAATTAAAAGATATTTAAACTTGTCAGTTTTTGTTTACATTGCATTATTTTGGAACTCTTAATACAATTATTGATAATAGAAACAACTTTGCAAATGCCATTACTATTTTTCAGATTCCTAGGATGAAACCGGACAGCGTGTGCTTGTCTTCGCCCTCCAGAGTCAGCCCTGGGGTGGTAGCGGTGAGCTGAGCATAATAAAATAATTGGCCATTCCAAATTGGGGAGAAAATAATAAAAAATAATTGGCAACGACTAAATTTATAAAAAAAAAAAAAAGTGAAATGCTTCAGTTTTTACAAGCTTGATTAATATGCCCCTATTTACCAGATAGAGGGGTCTACTATTCAATGGTTCTATAGAATGTTGACACACGCTGATGAAAAAATAGCACCATCTAGATTTCTTCCTTATCAAGCAACTAAATCAGACACCATATATCTTGTGATCGTAGCAGATTTTGCCCATTTTGAGGATAAGTGATACCAAACATTAAACAAACTACATGGGAAGTTTTATTAAAAGGATTCTCACCTTTCCCCAGCATACAGCTGATCCTGTCCTAATGTGAAGGTGGATCCAACAAGTGACGTTGTGATCCTGCCAGTCGAAGTGCAGAAAAATCACAGTCAAATGCATGTTGGCCTGATAACCAAATATTGTTCTTTTTTTTTTTTTTTTTTTTTAATCCTGCGCTAGTAAATCATGTATCTGTGTCAGGATAGCATATACAGCATGCTCATGCCTAAGTAAACAAACATTTTAAGAACATAAGAAAGTTTACAAACGAGAGGAGGCCATTCGGCCCATCTTGCTCTTTTGGTTGTTAGTAGCTTATTGATCCCAGAATCTCATCAAGCAGCTTCTTGAAGGATCCCAGGGTGTCGGCTTCAACAACATTACTGGGGAGCGGGTTCCAGACCCTCACAATTCTCTGTGTAGAAAAGTGCCTCCTATTTTCTGTTCTGAATGCCCCTTTATCTAATCTCCATTTGTGACTCCTGGTCCTTGTCGAAAAAGTCCCCTGGGTCGACATTGTCAATACCTTTTAGCATTTTGAATGCTTGAATCAGATCACCGCGTAGTCTTCTTTGTTCGAGACTGAATAGATTCAATTCTTTTAGCCTGTCTGCATACGACATGCCTTTTAAACCCGGGATAATTCTGGTCGCTCTTCTTTGCACTCTTTCTTGAGCAGCAATATCCTTTTTGTAACGAGGTGACCAGAACAATATTCTAGATGAGGTCTTACTAATGCATTGTAAAGTTTTAACATTACTTCCCTTGATTTAAATTCAACACTTATCACAATATATCCGAGCATCTTGTTGGCCTTTTTTTATAGCTTCCCCACATTGTCTAGATGAAGACATTTTAATAAAGAACAAAAATAAAAATCTCTTTGTTCTTGAGTTTATTTTGGTATCTTTTGAAATTGGTATTCTTCTTGTGTGTGTTTGTGTATATGCATGTGTGTGAAGGATGTGGGTTGGTGGGAGGGTGTTCATTTTAATGGATTTATGTCTTTTTAAGACAGAATGCTTTTGACAGCTGTTTTGTTGTGTTCACAAAGCTTTAACACTTGAATAAGTCCTTGAGAATTTCATGCAATCTTTTAAAGGTTTTCTGACCTGTAAATTAGTCCTACAACCACACAATGTCAGTGGAGTACACCTAATATGTGTAATTAACAATAATTAAACATTACCAATTTTGTCATGATGAATTAACACACAGAAAAGGCTAATGACTAATCAAGCTTTAAATCCAATTTCTTAAAGGCTTAAAAAAATTAGAGTGGTTATCTTCTTTCTTGGATTTGGGATTTCTATTATAATATTTTTATTTAAGTATTTCTTCAAGATATAGGCAGTGCCATTTACAGTGTGGCCCTGAATCTTGGATTACTAGCCTCCTTGAGGATCTTTAAAATACATATTCCTGCTCGAGCAATATTTTAAAAAAATATATCTCTGGTTGCAATTTGGTTTTTAACATCAGGGAAATGATTCATCTATATGCTAAGGGTTGCAACTTTAAGATCTCTTTTTTCAGTAATTTCAAATGTCTGTCTACTAAAGCCTTTCTATAATGTTCTAAAGATAAATGGCAGATTATGAAAAATATATTGTCGTCACAGTGCATGACTGCAAATGGGTACTGATGTACATTTTGTAATCTGGCACAGTCATGTTTTTTTTCTTTTTCTAAAACCAAAAGCCTTGATTGCCTCAATTTCTATAGCTATAATTACTCATTAGCCAATAGTTAATGTGTTAATAACTTATTTATTCTTTAGATCAGTTTATGGGGAATTTGTATTTGGTCATGTGGACATCTGGAGGTTATAGGACGGACTGACTTATCATTATATATATATATATATATATATATATATATATATATATATATATATATATATATATATATATACACACAGTGACACTCAAAAGTATTCACCCCCCTTGGACTTTTCCACATTTTATTGTGTTACAAATGGAATCAAAATGGATTTAATTAGGAGTTTTTGCTACTGATCAACACAAAAAGTGAAAAGTGAAAAATAAAATCTACAAATTGTTCTAAATTAATTACAAATATAAAACTGAAAATAATTGATTGCATAAGTATTCACTCCCTTTGCTATGACACACCTAAATAAGCTCTGGTGCAACCAATTGTCTTTAGAAGTCACATAATTAGTTGAATGGTGTCCACCTGTGTGCAATTAAGGTGTTTCACATGATTTCAGGTTAAATACACCTGTCTCTGGGAGGTCCCACAGTTGGTTAGTACATTTCCTAACAAAAACTACATCATGAAGATGAAGGAACATTCAAAGCAAATCCGGAATAAGGTTCTTCAAAAGCACCAATCGGGTAGGATATAAGAACATTTCCAAGGCATTGAATATCCCCCGGAGCACAGTAAAGTCCATTATTAAGAAATGGAGAGAATATGGCACAACTGTGAATCTGTCTAGAAAAGGCTGTCCTCAAAAACTGAGTATCCGGGCGAGAAGGGCACTAGCCAGGGAGGCCACCAAGAGGCCTATGGCAACTCTAAAGGAGTTACAGTCTTCCACGGCTGAGCTGGGAGACACTGTGCATACGGCAACAATAGCCCGGGTGCTTTACAAAACTGGCCTTTATGGGAGAGTGGCAAAAAGAAAGCCATTGTTGAAAAAAACTTGCATCAAATCTCGGCTAGAGTTTGCCAGAAGGCATGTGGGAGACTCTGAGACCAAGTGGAAGAAGATTCTATGGTGTGATGAGACCAAAATAGAGCTTTTTGGCCACAACGCTAAGCGCTATGTTTGGCGCAAGCCTAACACCGCACATCATCCTGAGAACACCATCCCTACCGTGAAGCATGGTGGTGGCAGCATCATGCTATGGGGATGCTTCTCTGCGTCAGGGCCTGGAAAGCTCGTGAAGATGCAAAAATTGCAGTGTCCAGATGTGCAAAGCTGGTAGAGACTTATACAAATAGACTCGTGGCTGTAATTGCTGCCAAAGGTGCCTCTACCAAATATTGACTCAAGGGGGTGATACTTATGCAATCAATTATTTTCTGTTTTGTATTTGTAATTAATTTAGAACAATTTGTAGATTTTATTTTTCACTTTGACATTATGGACTTTTTTGTGTTGTTCAGTGGCAAAAACTCATAATTAAATCCATTATGCAGCTGATGCATAGTTCACTCACCCTAGTCTCTGTAAGTCCAGAAGTTACATAAATATTAAGTATTATTTAATCCATCAATACTTCAACATTCGTAAAAGATCTTCACTCCAAATCTCACTTTATAGGCTTTACAGTACACCAAACTGCTATATCATTCTCTTGCTGTTTTGTGAGGTTTTTGAAATTGAGAGGAGCCCTAAGCTAAACTGCTATATAACATCCTTCAACATGCTTGTGGTTCAGTGTTGAGCTCTGAAGATGAGGTCACTGCTGCTTGTCTGCCTGCTTGTGGTCACACTGACTGTGGCTATTCCTGCCCCTATGTAGAGGGGTCTGAAACAGACAAAACAATGAAGGTTGGTAGAAATAGATAAAATTGTATTCTTAAAACTATGTATTTATTTGCATTACTTATTATTTAAACTGAACAAAATTAACTCTAATGAAACTCGTATTTCTAACTTGAGACATAGTATCCATTGAAAGTTAATTTCTGCAAATATATGGTAGTTCCATTCAAGGTGAAACAACTTCTAACGTAAGAAAGAAAAACATTTTACTCACTTGCAGGCAATATTCCCATATTCTAGATATTTATCTTCTAGGGTAAAACCACAAGAAACTAATCCAGGTAGACCAGAATTTTAACTGAAGTCCTTATCAACCTTGCTTATATGTTGCTGCAGGTCTTCAAAGGATGTTGGGTAATGATTACTGTGAAAAACGTTTTCTCATTTCACAGGAAGAGCAATTCCATTCTACCCAGTGTAGGGACTGTGAGCATGTGTTAATGCCATTCATGCAATCTTATTAGGTGTGGCTGAAACACTGAAATAATAAGGAACTTGCAGCACTCTCCTCTCCCAGATCACCAAAGATGTTTTACTTTCTTTTTTTTTTGTGTGTGCTGAAAGTCAATTTCAATTTCTTATGTATATTATACTGTATCTGGATAATCATTTAAACAAATCTTGTTATATCATGATATTTTAATATATTTTATATAAATGTTGTATTAGGCTGTGTGGTCCAGTGGTTAAAGAACAGGGCTTGTAACCAGGTTCCCGGTTCAAATCCCACCTCAGCCACTGACTCATTGTGTGATCCTGAGCAAGTCACTTAACCTCCTTGTGCTCTGTCTTTTGGGTGAGACGTAATTGTAAGTGACTCTGCAGCTGATGCATAGTTCACACACCCTAGTCTCTGTAAGTCGCCTTGGATAAAGGCGTCTGCTAAAATAAACAAATAATAATACTATTCTTTTCTTACCCAAGTGTGAACTATTTAAATAATATCCCTGATACCGATATAGTAAATGGAAGTGCACAACAAGTAAGGTTTATGAAATGATGTGGTTAGCCCCACCCACTTTAAATTATTTGGTTAACCCCGCCCATTGGCGACTCATGGCTTGAAAAACTGGTGGGGCACAGCACCCCCATCACCAAACCCCCCCCGTCCCCACCCCCCCGAAAAAAAAAAAATGCTCAAACCCGATGCCCGAATTTAACCATTTTTATGTAAACATTAAGCTAGCTTTCTAAGATTACCAGATATTTCATCACAAACAGTTCTACGCCAGATTGTCACAATCAAGAGAGCTGCAAACAACACTTTACAGGCAAGAGTCTCTTATCGACAGACATCTACACCTGCACTAACCTGAGCGTTTGAAATGGAAGGATCGTCACACTCTTGTGCTGTTCGTAACATTCTGAACTACAGAAGAGTCAGGTTCGGTTTCTGTTGATGTCTCTGACGTTGGAGGTTTAGCTTTTTTGTTGTAGAAAAACTCCAAACGTAGCTGTATTTTTGCCATTTTAACAGGGCTCAAATTCACTCCGTTTTAGCACATATTTTCGCTGACTGAAAAAGTGAAAGTCTCACACGAGAACAAATATAACGGTGAAGGGTCTTAGACAATCTTTGTTATGTTATTATGTTTTGAAAGTTTGAAATAAACTGCGCATTTTTAAATAATAAACCCTGGCAACAGTGGCGTAGCCAGGATTTTTTTTTCGGGAGAGGGTGGCAATGGTAACTTTTTGAAGGTGAATAGTCACAGTGGTGAAATTGGCAACCTGATTTCTTATTAGTGCATTGACGTTTTATTTTCGAAAAATAAAGAACTTTTTTTTTTTAACAGAAGATCCAATAACCAAATACACTGTTGTGCAAAATAGTTAAAAAGAGAGATTCAGTTCAGAACACTTCCGTTTAAAAACTAAAAAGGAAATACGAAGCAAAGGACTTGAACTTTTAACATGCGCATCAGATTTCAATTTCACATTATGATAATAAGTAACTATATATAATTTCATTCGTACTTATGGTTGTTCATTTCACATTTGGTGTTCAAAGCAAAGCAAACCATTTTATTTAATTTCACAAATCCTGACTAATGTAATTACTCTTTGACTGACGCAGGACTGCCGATGGTACCTAATCTTCTGGAGGTTCGGGGGAGGAGGGACTTGTGTACACAGTTGCATTAACTACATTGTATAACTACAGCGCCTTTAAACACAAAAACATGTACAAACAGCTGATCCAACAAAAAACTTGGTTGATTGACAGCAAATCCAACCACTCATTTTTTTTTGGTATCACACTGCACTGACATTCGCTGACGGACACGTTGTAGCCTAAACAAATAATCAGAATGAAAACAAGTAGGTAATCGAACTCAGGAATTGAAACAGTTTTGCCGGTTTTCTCTCAGCAGCGTCCAGAACTGTTTTCATTCTGATTTATTTCTTTAGTTATTCAATTAATAACAGGTTGTACATTTACCACTCCATCTCCAAGACCTGGATGGACTTGGTTACCGTCCCTTGATGAAGCTGGCTGCACAATCCGTGAAAAATAATAATCTTATTAGTAGGCTGGCTGCTGGAGAGGTCAGCTGGCAATAAGATATGTCATGAGGCGAGTGCATTCTATGTAAATACATAGGCTACTCCTCATTACATAGTAGATGTCCTCTACCACATCTATGTGTGTAGTAGCTAGGCTACATAGCATATACAGTAATGATAGCATATATGTTTCATGCATCTGTGTTTGGGGTTGAGCAAGTACAGCTTGCTTATGTATTCTCATTGGTTGATAGCAACGCGGTAAATAAAAAAGTTCTTTCCGTGAGCGAAAAGAAAAATCAGCGCCGCCCATGCCACGTCCGCCCCGCTATAATGGGAAGCGAAAAATATAACAATATTGCAATTTCTTACACATGTTTCAGTGTGAACGATCCTAACACAGTGGCTAAGCCACTGCCTGGCAGAAATCTGGGGGGGGGGGGGGGGGGGGGGGGAACGGTGTCAGTAGTGCTCAACAGAAAAGAATGCATACAGAAAAATATTGTATACTGGCCATAGGCTTTGGTTTTGCCCAGCGCCGTAACTAAGCATTTAGCTACCGGGGCATATATATATTTCCCGGGCATGCAAGACTCCATATCGTAGCTACTGGGGCATGCAATTATATATATATATATATTATATATATATATATATATATTACTATTATTATTATTTATTTCTTAGCAGACGCCCTTATCCAGGGCGACTTACAATTGTTACAAGATATCACAGTATTTTTACTACAATTACCCATTTATACAGTTGGGTTTTTACTGGAGCAATCTAGGTAATGTACCTTGCTCAATTGTACAGCAGCAGTGTCCTACACCAGTGATTGAACCCATGACCCTCCGGTCAAGAGTCCAGAGCTCTAACCACTACTCCACTACTTGTTATTTTTTTTTTTTTTGGATGTTAGGAGTTAGGATGGTATTTACTCGCGCATGCAGGTTCAGACGCATTGATTGGACTAATGTATCCACAGGCGACCTAAGACTCACCCTTTCAACGGTGTCAGTAGTGCTCAACAGAAAAGAATGCATACAGAAAAATATTGTATACTGGCCATGGGCTTTGGTTTTGCCCAGCGCCGTAACTAAGCATTTAGCTGCCGGGGCATGCATATATATTATTATTATTATTATTATTATTTATTTCTTAGCAGACGCCCTTATCCAGGGCGACTTACAATCGTAAGCAAAAACATTTCAAGCGTTACAATACAAGTAATACAATAAGATATATATCATTGCATGCACCTCCGGTTGAAGCAACCTGAGGTGGATGGTAAGACTCCATTTCGTAGCTACCGGGGCATGCAAGACTCCATATCGCAATTATATATATATATATATATATATATATATATATATATATATATATATATATATATATATATATATATATTGTAGCGAGCACAGGGATTAACGGAGACACGCACACAATAGCTCTTTTAGGTAATGCAGTTTATTAAGCAGCTAACAGCAAGTCAGCGCCCTCTATGAACACACACACACAGCCCTTCCCCACACCAGAGCACTACTCTGCCTCTCAGGGTGACATTCACATATATATCAAACAACACCGGAAGGGTAATAACAATTACAGGGAAATGCATAGAACAGTACGCAAACTTTTACAGTAACAACAAATAAACACAACAACAATAATTCAGTTTCTCCCCTACCATAGTTCGTACTCCCAGCATCCACGGCTGCACATTAACCAAATGTAGGGGACTGGCTCCGGGCACAGCGCCCTATTCGACGACAGGTGGCAACGGCGAGTCAGTCCAGCCGTGCCCGTTACACAGCCCCCATCTTAGGGCCGAACGTCCCGCTGGCCCAACACTTAATGTCTCACAAAGTCAGAGAGTCCCGGGGGTGGTCGACGGATACGCTGGCCGCGCTGGAGCACAGGTGCAGCGGGCTGGGAGTCAGCTGGAGCCGGAATGCTCCTACCTGGGCCACCAGCTGGTGAACTATTCGGTGGTTGCAAGGGGGAAGCGCTTTCCCTGTCCTGGGAGCTGGCCTCCGGGCTGGCTGCAGGGACAACCGAGTTTGTTCCGGGGCGGTAGGGGGCCAAGCGGTCTTGGTGGAGCACAACCGCCCGGCTACGGGTCCGCAGCCGCACTCGAGAAGTCACCTCGGAGAGCCTCTCCAGAACAACACAGGGGCCCTCCCAGTTACTGGCCAGCTTGGGGCAGAGTCCCTTTCTTCGCCGAGGGCAGTGAGTATCGTATGCCCGTTTCTGGCGCTGGCCAGCTGAGGTGAGGTGCTTCCGAGCGTAAACATGGGCAGTGTCCAATCGGTCCTGTAGCTGCTGGAGGTATTCCGGGCCGGTAGGTTCCGGAGTGTGGAGCTGAGGTGGCCGGCCAAACACAAGGTCCACTGGGGTGCGGAGCTCTCTCCCAAACATAAGAGCCGCTGGCGTGCACCCTGTAGATTCATGCACTGCAGTCCGGTAGGCCATTAGGACCAAGGGCAAGCATTGATCCCAGTCACGCTGGTGCTGGGAGGTCCACATGGTCAGCTGGGTGGCAAGGGTGCGGTTAAACCGCTCCACCAATCCATCGCTCTGTGGGTGTAGTAGGGTCGTCCTGGTTTTCTTAATACCCAGCCGCCTGCACACCTCACCAAACACCTGCGCTTCAAAGTTACGCCCCTGGTCACTGTGTAGCTCCTCGGGAACCCCAAACCGGCAGAACATGCCTTCCAGCAGTGCCTCCGCGCAGGTAGTCGCGCTCTGATCGGGGACTGCGTACGCCTCGGGCCATTTAGTAAAGTAATCCATGGCCACCAGGACGTACCGGTTGCCCCCCTCCGTCCGTGGAAACGGCCCTAAGATGTCCACACCGACGCGCTCTAATGGTGCCCTGTGACAAAGACGGCTGCAGGGAGGAACTCAGACCAGAGAGAGAAACACACAGACAGACGGTGATGATGAGAGAAACTGAGTGCGATGGTTGCACTCAGCGTTTAATAACAAATAAATAAAAAGGTTTAACAAACAGAACACAAAACAGGACACGGCACTTGAGCCAAAATAAACAGACAAACAAAACGAACTACACAGACAAACACGGTGAGCTTCTTTTACTATTATTTTACTTTATAATACCCTCCGTCTCCTAACCCGTTCTCCACTCACCGAACACCAACCCCCAGTGAGTGAAAACATGCAGCTTTTATGCAGTTGTACCGAGATTCGATTGCTAGTCAATCATTCAATTGTAATCTCGGTACAACTGCACGTGAATTAATTAAAGTGCAATTCCCCGTGCTCACATATTACTTTTTACTTGCACGTGATGTGATGTGCCATCCCCGTGCCTAAATACAAATATACAATTTACACACACGTGAAACACAGACCGCTTATATCCCGTGTACCAATGCCTATACACCAACATTTACACACAACACGTAACATAACATACACAGGGGGGGGCACTTTGCCACATATACCCCCCCTTGTGCAACGCACACATGGCCTCAATGGCCACCTCCCCCCTCAGTCCCAAAGTCCCGGAAGAGGGGGAAGCAAGTTGTTTCTGGGGGTGGCCATGGTGGAATGTCTGGCACCCCCCAATTGTTCGTGGCTGGCAGCTCCCTCTTCCGGGGCTTCAGCCACACTATCTGCTGCCGCGAAAGTGCAGCTGGTCTCCTGACCTCCCCCTCTTTCTTTATGGCCGGCAGCTCCCCTTCATGGAGCTCCGGCCACAGTGTAGCGACCCGAGGCAAAGCAGAGGCCCCGGCGACCCCAGGCGAAGCAGGACCCTCGATGACCTCAGGCGACGGCAGCAGCAGCGGACCCTCGGGAGGTGGAGGCAGAGGCAGCTCCTGCTCCTCTCCCTCGGGTGGTGGTGGTGGTGGAGGCAGAGGCAGCTCCTGCTCCTCTCCCTCGGGTGGTGGAAGCAGAGGCAGCTCCTGCTCCTCTCCCTCGGGTGGTGGTGGTGGAGGCAGAGGCAGCTCCTGCTCCTCTCCCTCGGGTGGTGGAAGCAGAGGCAGCTCCTGCTCCTCTCCCTCGGGTGGTGGTGGTGGAGGCAGAGGAAGCTCCTGCTCCTCTCCCTCGGGTGGTGGTGGAGGCAGAGGCAGCTCCTGCTCCTCTCCCTCGGGTGGTGGTGGTGGAGGCAGAGGCAGCTCCTGCTCCTCTCCCTCGGGTGGTGGTGGTGGAGGCAGAGGCAGCTCCTGCTCCTCTCCCTCGGGTGGTGGAGGCAGAGGCAGCTCCTGCTCCTCTCCCTCGGGTGGTGGTGGAGGCAGAGGCAGCTCCTGCTCCTCTCCCTCGGGTGGTGGAGGCAGAGGCAGCTCCTGCTCCTCTCCCTCGGGTGGTGGTGGAGGCAGAGGCAGCTCCTGCTCCTCTCCCTCAGGTGGTGGAGGCAGAGGCAGCTCCTGCTCCTCTCCCTCGGGTGGTGGTGGAGGCAGAGGCAGCTCCTGCTCCTCTCCCTCGGGTGGTGGTGGAGGCAGAGGCAGCTCCTGCTCCTCTCCCTCAGGTGGTGGAGGCAGAGGCAGCTCCTGCTCCTCTCCCTCGGGTGGTGGTGATGGCGCTGCCGGCTCCTCCGACAGCGGGGGTAGGGCTGGTGGCGCTGCCGGCTCCTCCGACAGCGGGGGTAGAGCTGGTGGCGGGCGTCTCCGCTGGGCTCCCTTCAGCAGCAAAAACAGCGGCTGCTGTGGAGCCTGAGCTTCACGCCCTCGTCCCTCCCAAAAAAAAATAGGGGTTTGGGCCTTCAGCTCCTCCCCTCCGGACACAGGACGCACCGACTCCTCCCTCTCGGGCCGTGGACGCACCGACTCCTCCCTCTCGGGCCGTGGACGCACCGACTCCTCCCTCTCGGGCCGTGGACGCACCGACTCCTCCCTCTCGGGCCGTGGACGCACCGACTCCTCCCTTTTGGGCCGTGGACGCACCGACTCCTCCCTCTTGGGACGTGGACGCACCGACTCCTCCCTCTTGGGACGTGGACGCACCGACTCCTCCCACTCGGGCTGTGGACGTTCGGGCTCCTCCCACTCGGGCTGTGGACGTTCGGGCTCCTCCCACTCAGGCGCAGGACGTTCGGGCTCCTCCCACTCAGGCGCAGGACGTTCGGGCTCCTCCCACTCAGGCGCAGGACGTTCGGGCTCCTCCCACTCAGGCGCAGGACGTTCGGGCTCCTCCCACTCAGGCGCAGGACGTTCGGGCTCCTCCCACTCAGGCGCAGGACGTTCGGGCTCCTCCTCCCCTGGCTCCTGCTCTGGGCAGTCCTCGTCCTCATGCCCATAAGCAATGCACATGGTGCACCACCTTGGCTCCCTCTGCTTCCTCCTCACTTTTCCCCCTCTCTGCCTCCTTCTGCTCACCTTCCTCCTTTGGGCTGGTTCCTCCTCCTCTTCCTGGAAGGGGCAGACAGCCACCGTGTGCCCATACACCCCGCAGGCAAGGCACCAACCTTGGTCCTCCAACCTGCCGAGGAGATCCTCCAGCTCACTGCAGCCGTCTCTCCAGTTCCAGCCTTCCATTTTTTTTTTTTTTTTTTTTTATTTACTTTTCCACAAAAAAAACTGCGGTTCCCGCTCTGGCCTGAGCCCTGGAGGCGCTGTTGTCCCGGTTCTGACACCACGTGTGACAAAGACGGCTGCAGGGAGGAACTCAGACCAGAGAGAGAAACACACAGACAGACGGTGATGATGAGAGAAACTGAGTGCGATGGTTGCACTCAGCGTTTAATAACAAATAAATAAAAAAGTTTAACAAACAGAACACAAAACAGGACACGGCACTTGAGCCAAAATAAACAGACAAACAAAACGAACTACACAGACAAACACGGTGAGCTTCTTTTACTATTATTTTACTTTATAATACCCTCCGTCTCCTAACCCGTTCTCCACTCACCGAACACCAACCCCCAGTGAGTGAAAACATGCAGCTTTATGCAGTTGTACCGAGATTCGATTGCTAGTCAATCATTCAATTGTAATCTCGGTACAACTGCACGTGAATTAATTAAAGTGCAATTCCCCGTGCTCACATATTACTTTTTACTTGCACGTGATGTGATGTGCCATCCCCGTGCCTAAATACAAATATACAATTTACACACACGTGAAACACAGACCGCTTATATCCCGTGTACCAATGCCTATACACCAACATTTACACACAACACGTAACATAACATACACAGGGGAGGGCACTTTGCCACATGCCCCCACCTGGTATTTTGTCTTATTAACTTTAATTAACACCAACAATATTCATCCACAAATTAGTTCATTGTGTAAACATATCCCAGGGTTTCTACTGCGCATCTCCTTCTACCTTCCTTAGCTCCACACATTCCCACAATCCCCTTCTGCTACTGCACACTCTGAAAAGAGATCCCACTGGATGAGATTGTTTATTACATCTTTAAAGGGAGCGTATAAAACCAATGAACTACTCCATTGCATGTTAAACTTATTTTCGATCAACCAATGAGTTAGAAATAAGTGTGCATGACATGGCCAGTGACTGTGACTTATTCGTGCTGCAAATGATTTGATGTTACACCACCACTCTCTTACTTCAGACAAACACCACAACCCCTAGTCCTTTACACATTTTTTATAAACAAAACACAAAACATCCATATAAGATGGATATGTGTAAAAGATCTGAATCATTGATATGTCCAGAGGGTGAAACAATGTGGCAGGAAAATGGTTCATTTTTATGGGATAGCACTGGTAATGGAACCTAAGTTAAAAAAAATAAAAATAAAATCAGGAAGATAAGCTGTGTACCAAACATAGACAATAACTCAAAGGGAATTAAGTTTCCGATTGTATACCTGGCTAAACACAGTTACTACTGATATAAAGACATTTTGGCTCATCTAACCTAGGTCTATGGCATATCCTGAACACAGATTATTACAAAAATATGATTTCAAACAGCATACAAATGTAAGGGGACAGAGAAAAATAATAATTTGAATCTATCTGTCTCTCTAATGCAGGTTCCTAAACATCACGTTGTAATTCTAATTACCTTTTCTTGTCCCTTGTCAAATCTACCCCATACTGTGCTGGCTTGGCCGCCTCCAGCATCTTCACCATCTCCGTCCAGCAAGGATACAACACCAGGAGAAGCAGGTCTTTTTTTACAAATCTGAAAAAAATACATTTGTATTTTAGATGTAATTTCTTGTCACGGGACATTATGTAAATGCTATTATCCATGGTGCTTACGACAAACATTTACACTTGGGTCTCTTTGAGAAAGACATTACTAAATCTCAACAAAGAATTTGCCATGCTTACAATTTGCCTATGCTTATGTATACATATACATCTCCTGCCACGTAAACTCTAAACGATGAACATGACATATCAACAGTATGTACAGGATAGAATAAGAATTAGCAATGAAATGTTTAATCACAGTCTGATGAGGGATTATCCAGATGTATGTAAAACTGTGTGACATTCACAATCTTGTATATTATCATTAATGTATACTCTATAATGTTGATGCTAAGTTTCCTGTCAATTGGATAAACAGTTTGTAACAAATTGTGTGTGTGTGTGTACAGCCACCTCCACTTCATCCCCTTCGCAATGGATTTCATCCCCAGCTGGGGATAACAGAGCTGGTATAAAAATCCAACTGTAGTCTCCCTTGGAGCACCAGACAGTGGCATGAATAAAGAGATTAGAAATTGCCCGCTTAGAGGGTATAAACTATCTCTTTAAAGTTTAAAATTACCAGCTTTTAGTGGTTGGTGTCCAGTCGTCATTTTTTACAGTTTCTTCATTTCACTTTTCCTTTTGTTCACTCATCCTGGTGCAATATATATATATATATATATATATATATATATATATATATAAAATAAAGAGCTAGTTATAACTTTTAAATGAATCTTAACCTCAAAAACACTATCAGGGGGTCCTCGAGTGGCTCACCTGGTAAAAGCGTGGTTGTGTGGTCATACAGCACAGGTTCGCGTCCTGGCTGTGCAAAGTTGTCGGTCTTCGCTGTGAATTCCAAAGGGAGCGTAACATTGGCTCTGGCACTCCCGTGGGTTAGGGAAGCAAAAACAAAAGGGACTGTTTCTCCTCATTGCGCTACAGTGAACCCTGCTGGCCAGGCGCCCTGTGAGCTCAAAAGCGGACACCTGCAGGGCTGGCCTTTGTCCTCCAGAGGTCAGTAGCTCGCTGACATCCGCTCTCGAGTTCCTGGGTGTAAAAGAGGATAATAGTTTGGTTGTGGGATCGGAGGACGCCCACTGAACCTTTGGATCTCCTGAGCTGTGTAAGGAATTGCTGCGATGAGGAGAAAAAATAATTGGACATTCCAAATTGGGGAGAAAATCGGGGGTAAAATAATTGGGCACACTAAATGTATATATACATAACTTCACGTCTGTCCCCAGGCAGGACGATTGAGATATTTGGTAAAGAAACAATGCTATAATTAATCCCTGTAATTACGCCAATTACAGATGTTTCTTTTGCTCCTAAATTATATTGGGATGGTCAGTAAATCATTTGCTGACAATTGCATCATTCACAGAAGGTGTGCGGCAGGTGTGGGATTAATTGGGCCTATTTATATCCCCATCGCTCACAACTTCTTAATTTCATTTTCAGAAATTGTAAAACAGTTTGTGTTAACTCTATAGACACCAGCCCCCTATATACCAACTAAAGTCCATTTATATTAAATATTTAAGTACGAGCATCCCAGGGAGAAAACTAGAATAGCAAATGAGCAAGTGTGCTCAGGTCAGCGCTTTGTGGTAACTGCAGGTATTTGCATCACACTGCTGAATGACCAATAGCCACCCAGTACTGTACATTGCAAATGGGCTGTTTCATCTGAGCTCAACTGTGTTAACCCTGACCTAGTCGAGGTTGGTGAACCCTGTTGTTCTGATTATCAACATAATGTCAATAAATCTTACAAGACTGCATCACACACTTAAAGCAGTTTCTGGCAAAAACACCCACCACCACTGTCAAGTGCATAGGAAAAACAACCATAGTTTAACTGCAGTGGAGAAGATTGGATTTAAATAATTGCAAAATACTGCATGTTTGTATATTGAAATAATGAACATGTTAATGATTATTAAAAATACCAATTGTAGTTGTTTTTTTCAGACAAACATAAAACTGTAGGCCACTGTTTAGTGTCTGAAGGGGACACTGTATGCTAACCAAAGCCCATGGCCAGTATACAATATTTTTCTGTATGCATTATTTTCTGTTGAGCACTACTGACACCGTGGAAACGGTGAGTCTCAGGTCGCCTGCGGATACATTAGTCCAATCAATGCGGCTGAACCTGGTGTGTAATCCCAAGGTAACTGCTCACAGTTAACACGTTTTAATACGTTAATTCACGTTTTAAGTAATACAGTGTCCCCTTCAGACATGTTAAAGGAGAAATTCGGAAATAACATACAAAACTATGCGCGAGTAAATACCATCCTAACTCCTAACATCCAAAAAAAAAAAAAAAAGAAAGAAAAAAACAATAATTTATATATATATATATATATATATATATATATATATATATATATATATATATATATATATATATATATATAATTGCATGCCCGGTATCTACGATATGGAGTCTTGCATGCCCCAGTAGAGGCAATATTGAGTCTTTCCATCCACCTCCGGTTGCTTCATTCCGGAGGTCCATGCAATTTATAAATATATATATATATATATATATATATATATATTTGCATGCCCCGGTAGCTAAATGCTTAGTTACGGCGCTGGGGAAAACCAAAGCCCATGGCCAGTATACAATATTTTTCTGTATGCATTATTTTTCTGTATGCATTCTTTTCTGTTGAGCACTACTGACACCGTTGAAACGGTGAGTCTTAGGTCGCCTGCGGATACATTAGTCCATTCAATGCGTCTGAACCTGGTGTGTAATCCCAAGGTAACTGCTCACAGTTAACACGTTTTAATACGTTAATTCACTTTTTAAGTAATACAGTGTCCCCTTCAGACATGTTAAAGGAGAAATTCGGAAATAACATACAACACTATGCACGAGTAAATACCATCCTAACTCCTAACATCCAAAAAAAAATAAAAAAATAACAATAATATATATATATATATATATATATATATATATATATATATACACACATATAATTGAATGCCCGGTATCTACGATATGGAGTCTTGCGTGCCCCGGTAGCTGCAATATTGAGTCTTTCCATCCACCTCCGGTTGCTTCATTCCGGAGGTCCATTATTATTATTATTATTTATTTCTTAGCAGACGCCCTTATCCAGGGCGACTTACAATCGTAAGCAAAAACATTTCAAGCATTACAATACAAGTAATACAATAAGAGCAAGCAATACAAAACTTTTGTTCAAGTAAAGTACAAGTTTGACAAACCACAATTCAATAATACAGCAGGTAATAGTGATAGTTACATCAGGATATGATTAAATAGTGATAGTTACATCAGGATGTGAGTAAATACAAATTACTACAGGTTAAAAACTTGGCAGATTACAGTATTCTGAAGTACAGGATTAAATGCAGTAAAATAGGGGCTGATAAGAGCATAATAAAGCACATTTACATGAAGGGTGATAGTGTCCCAGGATACAAACAGAGGAGTTCTACAGGTGCTCTTTGAAGAGGTGAGTCTTAAGGAGGCGCCGGAATGTGGTCAGGGACTGGGCAGTCCTGACATCTGTAGGAAGGTCATTCCACCACTGCGGAGCAAGGGTGGAGAAGGAGCGGGCTTTGGAGGCAGGGGAGCGTAGCGGTTGTAGAGCTAGTCTTCTAGTGCAGGCGGAGCGGAGAGGTCGAGTGGGGGTGTAGGGAGAGATGAGGGTCTGGAGGTAGCTGGGTGCAGACTGGTCAAGGCATCTGTCCATGCAATTTATATATAGGACAGTCTTAGGTCGCCTGCGGATACATTAGTCCAATCAATGCGTCTGAACCTGGTGTGTAATCCCAAGGTAACTGCTCACAGTTAACACGTTTTAATACGTTAATTCACGTTTTAAGTAATACAGTGTCCCCTTCAGACATGTTAAAGGAGAAATTCGGAAATAACATACAAAACTATGCGCGAGTAAATACCATCCTAACTCCTAACATCCAAAAAAAAAAAAATATATTATATATATATATATATATATATATATATTATATATATATATATATATATATATATATATATATATATATATATATATATATATATATATATATATATATATATATAATTGCATGCCCGGTATCTACGATATGGAGTCTTGCATGCCCCGGTTGGTGCAATATTGAGTCTTTCCATCGACCTCCGGTTGCTTCATTCCGGAGGTCCATGCAATTTATATTATATATCTCTCCCAGCACCTGCAAAAAGTCCTCACCAATCACAGTCCAGAAACTTTTAAAAAATTCAGTGGGCAGTCCATCAATGCCAGGAGCTTTTCCATTTGAAAGCTGTGTAACAGCAGTGGTCAGCTCCTGGTATGTTAGTGGCTTGTCTAATTGGTTCTGTTCTTCCTCGCTCAGGGTGGGCAAATCCTGGAGCAGCAGGTCTGTATCCTTCTGCTCACAAGGCTCTTTGCTGTATAGTTCAGAATAGAATTTTACTGCCTCCCTGCTGATCTCCTCCCGGCTGTACAGCTCCCTGCCGCAAGGCGTCCGGACGCAGTGCATCTTCCGGCTGTCTGCTCTCCTCCTCTCCAAGCCAAAAAAGAAACTGGAGGGGGTGTCCATGTCTTTAAGCCCCATGAAGCGAGAGCGCACCAGCGCCCCCTTCACTCTTTCCTTCAGCAGGCTGCCCAGCATGTGTTTCTGCTCCCTCAGCGTTTGCAGGGTCTGCTCCTGGTGATCTGTGTCCAGGCTGCTCTCTAACTGGAGAATTTTCAACTCCAGCTCTCTCACTGCTGCGTTCAGTGACCCGGTTGAATTGAGTGTGTACTGCTGGCAAAAGATTTTAATCTGCGTTTTGCCAATGTCCCACCACTGCCTAATATTTTTATAATTTGTTTTTTCTTTTTTCCAAATGTTCCAAAAATCATTAAATTGTTTTACAAAAAGTGTGTCCTGTAATAGCTTTAAATTAAAATGCCAGTAGGAGGTGCTGTGAGAGTCAGTGGTGAGTATTACTGTAACTAACAGGCAGTGGTGGTCAGAGAGGCTACTGGGGATGATATTGGCTTTAATGAATTTATTCAAATGAGTGTGTGTTGTGTAGAAGCGGTCTAACCTGGCTCTATATATTTGTTGTGCGCGACAATTAGACCAGGTGTACTGTCTTGCATTGGGGTGCAGACACCTCCAGACATCAACCAGGCCACTGAACTGAAAAACTGCAGCTAATTCACTTGAGGATTGGGGATTGGGTTCCTCATTATTTCTATCCATTGTAAAATCAATAGTGCAGTTAAAATCTCCTCCCACCACCACCACATCATCATTATCAATATTTAAAAGAGCTTGCTTTAATTTATTAAAAATTAAAATGCGTTCCCTTCCTTTATTTGGTGCATAAATATTAATCAAAACAAATACAGTACCACCCAACCTTGCTCTCACTTTTAATAACCTCCCCTTTTCAATTTCTTCAATATCTAAAATTGTTGCTCCTAGGCTGGGCTTAAATAAAATTGCCACTCCTGCACTGGTGCTTGAGCCGTTGCTCAGCACACACAGCCCCCTCCACTCTGCCAGCCACGCCGCCTCATTCTCCCTGTCTGAGTGCGTCTCCTGCAGCAGAGCGACCCCCGCCCGCTTCTGCTCTAAAAACTCACACAGCTGCGCTCTTTTAAAAGACTGTCTGCAGCCATTCACGTTAAAAGAAATAAAAACGCACTTTTCCATAGCGGCTAAAAAAAATAAAACTGACAAAACAAGCAACAATAAAAAAATTCTTAAAAGAAGTATCCATTTTTAAAATTATTGTTTGGCAACATTAGCGATCTTTTTCTTAATTATTTGAACATATTTATTAAGACGGTACCTTTTTTGCTGGTCGAACTCCTAATGTTGCCTTTCGTGTGACGATGTGTGCTGAGTGGAGGAATAATCGCAGATCTGGGAAGAAGTTTTCAATTTCAACCCCCCTTTTCCCTTTTGTACTCTCAATAAACTGTTTAAATTCATCTAGGGTATAGATTTTTTTCCCCCTGTTAACGGGTTGGCTATCGGGGATGTCAGAGATAAGCGAGGAGTCAGAGAGCTCCCCCTCCATTTCCTCTGCTCCGTCCTCGCGGTCTGCTCCGCCGTCCACGGCTGCCAGCTCCCCCGCGCCGCTCTCCTCTCCTCCTCCCAGCACAGCCACAGCCGTCACCGCTGCCTCTGCCTCCGCTTGCTGGGGTTCAGAGAGAGAAGAGCGCTGCACCGCGCCGGGTTGTAAGCCCATCGCCGTGCCGCTCCCCTCTCCCTCCATATCAGGAGGGACAGACCCCCCTGCCTGAGACTGCAGGCTCCCCTCCAGCACAGGCTCGGGGCTCTGCTCCGTCCCCCGCTCGCTGGGCAGATCTGCAACTTCTTTGTTTTTTTGTTTTTTAAGTCTTTTTTTAGCTACCATCACAAAACCCTCATCATTTTCGGTAGTTTTATTTTGTGCCGGACCGTGGCTGAGTCTCTTCAACCTCGGCTGTGGTGTGGGCGGCTTCATCCCGATCGGCGGCTCTCTGGTCTCTGCAGACTCCGGCTGGCGCTGCGATGGGGGAGCAGCCTCATCCTCCCGCTCACCCCCAACATCCCCAGCCTCCTCCCTGCCATCAGTACCCTGCTCCTGCCTTTCCTCATTTTTGTTTTTTCTCGGGCAGGCTCTCCTCTGGTGTCCCTGTTCCCCACAGTTAAAACACCGCATTGTATCCGAGCTGACAAACACTACGCAGCCCGTCCCTTCCACACTGAAGCTCCAAGCAACATCAATCACATCCCCCGGGTTATTCAGCAGCAAAAACGCCTGTCTCCGAAAAGACAGGACGTGCTTAACACTTGTATTTCTGCACCCTAATGGTATATTTTTAATTGGGGACACCAGTTTGCCATATCGGGCAAGTTCATTTGCCAAGGTCTCGTTTTTTAAAAACGGCGGCACATTAGACATGATTACCTTGGTAACAGGGGTTACTAAGGGGGATACTTGAATAAAATCTCCTTTCACTGAAAAACCTTCCTCCACTAGCTGATTGACCAGCGATACCTCTTTTAAAAACACGACAAACCTTTTATTCATCCGGGATGCCGATATTATATTGTCACACCCGACCACCTCTCCCACTGCCCCCAGCCCTCCAGAGTGAGATCCCATAACGGGACCTACACACACACACACACACACACTACTCTATACACGGGAAAGTACAAACAAAGCAACGAAACAAAGATATATAAACGAACTAAACAATTAACAATTAAATATATAAATTTTCAAAAAATATAGTAGCGAAAACACTCTCCTACCGCACCAGCGTTCAAACGCTACCGCCTCTCCGCAAGCTCCTCCCACAATCCCACAATCCTCAGCGCGAGAGAGAGAGAGAGAGAGAGAGAGAGAGAGAGAGAGAGAGAGAGAGAGAGAGAGAGAGAGAGAGAGAGAGAGAGAGAGAGAGAGAGAGAGAGAGAGAGAGAGAGAGAGAGAGAGTGCGTGAGCATGTTTTGATATCGTCATTCAACTAACGTTAGCTAATCACTTCAATTTGGCTTTAGGTGACTAAAGCATAATAGCAACCAAAAAAATAAAGATGGACATAAGGAAGTTTTTTTTTACAAAAAGTCAAAGTGTAAGTAGGAAGATGTTATTAAAGTAATAAACACAATTGATAATGATTCTCATAGCAAATGAAAAAATAATTTACTAATGAAGTTAGCAGAGTCATACTTTCTCTCTAAACAGCATGCATCAATTTATCATTTTATCAGGCGAGTGAAGCAGTGCAGCCTGGTAAAAGCAGTACAGAGGCAGGTGGAGCAACAGGGTCGCAGGTGGGGTCTGTAATGGCTTAGTGATTATAACAGTGAAAGTGTTAGACTCAGTTTTGAGATATATTATTGTTTGAGGCACATTGTGATATAATAGTAGGCTAATGCTGTATAGTAATACTCAGCAAATAAAGTTAGCATAGCCATATATTTTCTCTCTATATGGCATGCATCAATTTATTATTTTATCAGGTGAATGAAGCAATGCACCCAGGTACGAGCAGCAGCACAGACACAGGAGTGGCAGGCAGAGCACGTGAGCGTGCATGTGCTCATGCTTGTAGCGCCAGGGGTATTGGTAGCTTACAGTAAGGCTGGGATAGGTTATAATTCAGGTTATTAGTAATTCTACAGCAGGGATGTCAAACCAGCTTCCAGGAGGGACACTTTATCATAGTGTTTTAAGTGTATACCAGCCAACTTCATGTCAATCAAACTGTCCTCGAATCATGTCCAGCATTCATTTCAAGCCACCAGAAGTTACCATTTAATAGCTGTCTATTGGGGGGGCATGCCCCCAAACCCCACTAGCGACCGTGACTCCGCCCCCCTACAAAATTGTGTCCCCACCAATGTTCAAACCAAACCTACGCCATTGTATATATATATATATATATATATATATATATATATATTTGTATGCCCCGGTAGCTAAAAGCTTAGTTACGGCTCTGGGCAAAACCAACGCCCTTGGCCAGTATACAATATTTTTCTCTATGCATTCTTTTCTGTTGAGCACTCCTGACACCGTTGAAACGGTGAGTCTCAGGTCGCCTGCGGATACATTAGTCCAATCAATGCGTCTGAACCTGGGGTGTAATCCCAAGGTAACTGCTCACTGTTAACAGGTTTGAAGACGGTAATTCACGTTTTAAGTAATACAGTGTCCCCTTCAGACATGTTAAAGGAGAGATTCGGAAATAACATTCAAACCTATGCGCGAGTAAATACCATCCTAACTCCTAACATCCAAAAAAAAAAAGAAAAAAGAATAAAATAACAATAATTAATATATATATATATATATATATATATATATATATATATATATATATATATATATATATTTGCATGCCCCGGTAGCTAAAAGCTTAGTTACGGCTCTGGGCAAAACCAACGCCCTTGGCCAGTATACTACTATGCATTCGTATCTAGGTGTATATGGTAGCTAGCGTTGTGTTGGAGCAGCAGGACAAGCTCGCCATCCCGCCCGCTGCTTTCCTGCTCACCAAAACACAACGCACCCAGGGGAGAGATACCATTGTAAATAGGTAACCTATTTACCATGGTATCCCTCCCCTGCGGCGGCTGCTCTTGATCTCGGCTGCTCTTGATCTCCGTGAACGCACCCGCTGTCACATTGAAGCGCTTGAAAACACAGCACAACATTCCCTAATAACACTTGCAATGCATTATGACTTCAAAGGTATGACTTTAAGTCTATGACATTATTATTTATTGATTTTATTTTGTTTTATTTCTTTGATCACCAACTGCCACGACAACACACTCGTTTTTTTTTTTTTATGCAGTACTCCTGACGAACTTCACCCATTGACCGCATCGTACCGGCTCTTAAGGTAGCTTGTGTTGGAGCAGCAGGACAAGCTCGCCATCCCGCCCGCTGCTTTCCTGCTCACCAAAACACAACGCACCCAGGGGAGAGATACCATGGTAAATAGGTAACCTATTTACCATGGTATCCCTCCCCTGCGGCGGCTGCTCTTCATCTCCGGCTGCTCTTGATCTCCGTGAACGCACCCGCTGTCACATTGAAGCGCTTGAAAACACAGCACAACATTCCCTAATAACACTTGCAATGCATTATGACTTCAAAGGTATGACTTTAAGTCTATGACATTATTATTTATTGATTTTATTTTGTTTTATTTCTTTGCTCACCAACTGCCACGACAACACACTCGTT